>NW_027507903.1:609831535-609858367 GCF_037356315.1 Lithobates pipiens | reverse complement strand
GCTCCTGGCCAATGACGAACTTCCTCCCACTGTGTATTGTTTACACAGGAAGGAGGAAGTGATGTCATTCTCCTCGGGGCGGTCTTTTTGACCGGACTACGAGGAGAAGACTAAAAGTAAGTGTGCACCAACACTACACTGACACATAGGTACACAAACCCCCCCCCCCCTAGTCACAGTGTCACTGATTGCATTGATCATTTCTTTACTGATCACTGTATTCAGTGTCAGTTGTAAAAGTAAAAACTGTCAGGGCAGTTAGTGTTAGGTCCAGGGTAGCCCCCTATCACCCCCAATAAAGATTTAACCCCCTGATTGCCCCTAGAGTTAACCCTTTCACCCCCTTTTGCCAGTGTCACTAAGCGATAATTTTTCTGATCGCTGCATCAGTGTCGCTAGGTAGCTAGTTATTTTTTTAGGTTCACCGCCAGGTTTTTATATCGCTAGGTACCCCGATATACTACCCAATAATGGTTTTAACATCCTGATTGCCCCTAGTTAACCCTTTCACCCCCTTTTTGCCAGTGTCACTAAGCGATCATTTTTCTGATCGCTGCATCAGTGTCGCTACTGTCGCTAGGTAGCTAGTTATTTTTTTAGGTTCACCGCCAGGTTTTTATAGCGCTAGGTACCCCGATATACTACCCAATAATGTTTTTAACATCCTGATTGCCCCTAGTTAACCCTTTCACCAGCGATCACAGTATAAGTGTCACTGGTGACGCTGGTTAGCCAGTTAGTTATTTAGGTTCCCCGTCAGGTTTTTATATAGCGCCAGGGACCCCCATATACTACCTAATAAAAATTTGAACCCCCTGATTGCCCCTAGTTAACCCTTTCACCACTGATCACTGTATAAGTGTTACGGGTGACTCTGGTTAGTTTGCTTTTTATAGCATCAGGGCACCCACCATTTATTACCCAATAAAGGTTTAACCCCCTGATCACCCGGCGGGTGATATCAATTAGGTTTTCGGGTCAGGGTCTGCGTCGCCCCAGGCAGCGCTAGGTTAGTGCCAGTACCGCTAACACCCACACGCAAAGCATACACCTCCCGTAGTGGTATAGAATCTGAACAGATCAATATCTGATCTGATCAGATCTATACTAGCGTCCCCAGCAGTTCAGGGTTCCAAAAAAACGCATTGTTAGTGGGATCAGCCCAGATACCTGCTAGCACCTGCGTTTTGCCCCTCTGCCCAGCCCACCCAAGTGCAGTATCGATCGATCACTGTCACTTACAAAACACTAAACACATAACTGCAGCGTTTGCAGAGTCAGGCCTGATCCCTGCCATCGCTAACAGTTTTTTTGGTAGCATTTTATATTTAAATCCGGAAGGCAGTGCTTGGTTTTCGGGGTCCCGTACGTGGCTAGGCTCCCAAAAAGTCCCCCACGTGTGGTATCCCCGTACTCGGGAGAAGCAGCAGAATTTATTTTGGGGTGTAATTTGACTTCTGCCCATAGCATGTGTGAGTAATATATCATTTAATGACAACTTTGTGCAAGAAAAAAAAAAGTTTGTAATATTCCCGCAACTTTTGGAAAAATATAAAATATTCCATGGACTCAACATGCCTCTCAGTAAATAGCTTTGGGTGTCTACTTTCCAAAATGGGGTCATTTTGGGGGGTTTTGTGCTATTTTGGCATTTTATGGCCTTCGAAACTGTGATAGGTAGTGAGGAGTTAAATCAAAAATTTGCACCCTTAGAAATCCTGAAGGTGGTGATTGGTTTTCGGGGTGCCGTGCGTGACTAGACTCCCAAAAAGTCCCACACATGTGGTATCCCCATACTCGGGAGAAGTAACGGAATATATTTTGGGATGCAATTCCACATATAACCATGGCATGTGTGAGCAATATATCATTTAGTGACAACTTTTTGTAAAAAAAAATTTTTTTTTTTTTTTTTTGTCATTATTCAATCCCTTGGGACAAAAAAAAATATTCAATGGTCTCAACATGGCCCTCAGCAAATAGCTTGGGGTGTCTACTTTCCAAAATGGGGTCATTTTGGGGGGTTTTGTGCCATCTTGGCATTTTATGGCCTTCAAAACTGTGATAGGTAGTGATAGGTAGTGAGGAGTAAAATAAAAAATGTATGCCCTTAGAAATCCTGAAGGCGGTGCTTGGTTTTCGGGGCCCCGTACGCGGCTAGGCTCCCAAAAAGTCCCACACATGTGGTATCCCCGTACTCAGGAGAAGCAGCAGAATGTATTTTGGGGTGTCATTTCACATATGCCCATAGCATGTGTGAGCAATATATCATTTAGTGACAACTTTATTATTTTATTTTTTTTGTCATTATTCAATCCCTTAGGACAAAAAATATAAATATTCAATGGGCTCAACAATACCCATCAGCAATTTCCTTGGGGTGTCTACTTTCCAAAATGGGGTCATTTGGGGGGGGGGGGGTTTATACTGCCCTGCCATTTTAGCACCTCAAGAAATGAGATAGGCAGTCATAAATTAAAAGCTGTGTAAATTCCAGAAAATGTACTCTAGTTTGTAGACGCTATAACTTTTGCGCAAACCAAAAAATATACGCTTATTGACATTTTTTTTTACTAAAGACATGTGGCTGAATACATTTTGCCCTCAATGTATGACTAAAATTTAGTTTATTCTATTTTCCTTATAACAAAAAGAAGAAAATATCGTTTTTTTTTCAAAATTTTCGCTCTTTTTCCATTTATATCGCAAAAAAAAAAATCGCAGAGGCAATCAAATACCATCAAAAGAAAGCTCTATTTGTGGGAAGAAAAGGACGCAAATTTCGTTTGGGTGCAATATTGCATGACCGCGCAATTACCAGTTAAAGCAGCGCAGTGTGAAATCGGAAAAAGACCTCTGGTCCTTGGGGTGTTTATTGGTCCGGGGCTGTAGTGGTTAAAGTGCACCTGTTTTGAGGGAAAATTGTGGACTACCACCCTTGACCTCTCCTGGCAATGCTAGTTGCTAACCTTTCATGGTCATGCTTTGGTTTCGGTGGTTCTGGAGTCACTGATGTGGAACAGATATAGTGCTGGTTCACGTCACAAAAATGCACTCCAGATCTGTTCCGGATGCTTTTTTGCATGCGTGTTTTTAACGCATTTTTGGAGCATTCCAGTGTGTTTTTGATGCGTTTTCGTATGCATACCAGATTATTTTTTTGTGTTTTTTTTATTTTTTTTTTTATTTTTATTTTTTTTTACATACAGTGGTCCGTTGTGTTTTTGATGCGTTTTTACTGCATTTCAGTGCAGGTGAAATGCAGCACGTTCTACTTTTTTTTTTTTTTTTTTTTTTTTTTTTTTTTCTGTAACTGGAAAGCCCTGGAACTGACTGCACTGGTGTGAACTATGCCATTGGAATTCATATAATCCTACTTTTCATGTGTTTTTAATGCAGAAAAAAAAGCACTGGACTGTATGTGGTGTGAACTGGCCTATAGAGAGGAAGCGTACCAATGTTACTGACTTTTCTGACTTATTCAACACTACTGATTTAGGAAAATGCAAATTGGCATTTTCAGAAGCAGGCCGGCAATAGCGGCCCATAAATTTCTTTTTTTTTTTTTTTTTTTTTTTCATTTAGGATAAGGGAGGGTTATAATCCCTGTCGGATTTATTTTTTATTTTTTCCCATCTGTGTCCCATTACAGAGATTTCTTTTCACTGCCTGTCCCATAGCCAAACAGGAAGTGAAAGGAAATCCATGCAAATTAGGAGAATTCCTTGGGGACCCCCAAATGACCAGAACTAGTGTCCCCATTGGAAGATTTCCCCTCTATTACTTCTCAGGGGATGACCCAAAATTTGGGTTTTTCTTTCACTTTCAATGATGAGGGTAAACGGGAGAAAGCGAGAGGGTGAGTCTCTCTAAACTGGGCACAGACTGCAATAAAAACTGACAGGTGTTCTAATCCATCTGTACTCCATTCAAAAATTGAATTTGCCTTTTTTTAGTTATACTTTTAAAGCTTTAAACTTTAATTTCAAGGGTTAGTTCACCTTTTAAATAAAAAATGAATTTGCCTTTTAGGTGAACTAACTCACTACAGCCTCCCTACACCCCTAATCTCCGCTGCACTTCTCTCCTTTCTTGATCATCATATTCTACCCATGCAGGCGGTGTATCAGTCCAGGCATTTAAGAAATGCAGCACACAGCCCAGAGGCTGGGTAGTATCATGGTGGTGAGCAGGCCTTGTTCAGTAGTGCTGCTGACCAATGAGAATTGCTCAGGGCCACCCCCAGAAGAAAGAAATGCATGGCCTACTACATTGACTAGCATGGGCAATGAAAGATAATCATCCAAGAAGGTAAGTGTAGTGGGGGGGGGGGGGGTGTTAAAATTTTCATATTTTGTGAAAAGGTGAACCAACTCTTTAATTATGAGGGGTTTTCAAACAGTTTCCACACTTTTTTTTTTAATCGTTTAAAAAAAAAGTGCAGAAACGTTTTTTGAAGAACACTCCTATATTCCCCAATAGTCACAATGGCTATAGATCCACCAAACGCCTTTGCAAACCCAGTTACTGCCTTGTAAAAGTAGCAGTGACATCATCACTGTGCTGTATATAGCTTGAGCAGAGCTGTGAGAGGGGCCCTGCAGGTCACACCCACTACAGGCTTCTTGCAGAAAAAAGGAGGGGGTGGAGACCAGACCAGTCACTGTGCACAAGGAGAGAGAACAGCAGTGAGCGGTCTGTATTACAGGAGGTAAATGCACACTGGATAACTGCACAGTTCTGGAAGAAATGCACAAAGCTCACCAAGATTCAAGGAAGAATGCACATGATGAATGAATTAGGACAATATTTGCATATCCTGGAGTTTAGCTTTAAAGTGCTTGACCTGTACTCCCCTTTCTACATTATTTCTGTTTCCTGTATCTCTCCAGCTCTTGTGTGATGGGCCTAGGCCAAACCTTTTAGCCTCAAATGATAAAAATTCCTATGCATTTCTGTACCATCATGATGTCTTCCTTTGGACTTGTAAGTGTGTAACTTGCACAGATAGTCGACATCTCAACCTTTTAAGGTCATGCTGTGAACCCCCCCAGGCTATTCATCCACTAATCTGTGCCATTTGAATCCTTTTCCCACAGGTTCTGACCCAGCAGGAGACCCAGAAGTCTCACCAGTTGCAACTGGCTCTGTCCTCCCTGCAGAGTGATGTCCTGCACTTGGAGAGAGAACTGCAGACATCGCACAGAGAGAGAGATACTCTGCTGATGGAGCTCAACTTAGAGAAGGTAACGGCCAATCAGAATCATTCCCTGTGCTGCAAAATTAGTAAAAGAGATAAGATATTGTTTCCCCTTCACCTAGTGCTTCTAAATGGTGTCCACCTAGTGCTTCTAAATGGTGTCCACCTAGTGCTTCTAAATGGTGTCCACTTGGTGCTTCTAAATGGTGTCCACTTGGTGCTTCTAAATGGTGTCCACTTGGTGCTTCTAAATGGTGTCCACTTGGTGCTTCTAAATGGTGTCCACTTGGTGCTTCTAAATGGTGTCCACTTGGTGCTTCTAAATGGTGTCCACCTAGTGCAGTGATGGCGAACCTTGGCACCCCAGATGTTTTGGAACTACATTTCCTATGATGCTCAGCTACACTGCAGAGTGCATGAGCATCATGTGAAATGTAGTTCCAAAACATCTGGGGTGCCAAGGTTCACCATCACTGTCCTAGTGCTTCTAAATAATTTCCAAACCTTTATCTACTTTCTAAAGGCCAGGATTAAAGTAAATGCAAACCCAAATGTCAGCAGAGGTCCGACTCTCAAATTTGTTCCGTGAATCAGATGCATCACATCACAACACCCCCTTTTTTACATCTGTGTCCCCCCCCCATCAGTGTCATCAGTCCTCCCCTTTACATCAATCTCTTCCCGCATTTACATCACAAAGCCCTCCCCCTTTATTTCATAGTGGGTCGTCTATACATCACAGTGCTCCCCCCCCCCCCCCTTTTTTTTTTTTTTTTTTTAATTCCAGTCCTCTTTACCCAAAAACCCCCCTTCACATTGCAGTTCCCACATTTTTTCATCACAGCTCACAATTTACATCAGTGTCCTTGTTTCCCCTTCACATCACAGTTCACTCTTTACATTACATTAGTATCCTCAGTCCTCCACTCCACATCAACATCCCCCCCTTAGTTATATGCATTTTAGTCAATGTTTCAGCGCTGCGCTATTTTTGTATTACATGTTGATTTAAGGATTGCAATATAGCGGCCTTAAGTGTTCAGCTGCTGTGATTAGGATTTATATTAGTTTTGCGCTGACAATCTATTTTTAGTATTCTCTTCCATATACATCAGTCCCCCACCTTTTACATCACAGGGGAACTCTTTACAATGCAGCCCCCACCCTCCTTTTTTATATTGCAGTATCCCTTTACATCCCACCCCACTTATGTTACATTGCCCCAACTTTACATTACAGCTTCCTTTTGGACAACAGTGCCCCCCTTTTACATTGCACTCATTCCTACTTTGCAGGGCAAGGGTTGGCAGGTCTGAAAGGAGGGCAGGTGCTTTTCAAGTTTTCCTGGTGGGAAACGAGTGTGTCATTTGTTGTTAGGACCGTCCTGTGTCATAGCAACCAATCACTGCTAGTTAAAAGTGGGGCTGCTCCCACCTTGAGTCCAGAGCAGCCAGCACTCCTGTCCTCTGCCCCACTGACAGTGCCAGCACGGAGGGTGTGGGGGAAAAAAAGAGGGGACACAGCTAAATAGCGTGACAATCCAGACAGACCTGTTGCTTGGTACAGGTCTGGACCACGGTCTGCCATTTAGTGTCTGCGGTGAAATATAATTGAATCCTTAAAGAGGAAGCAAACCCCAATGGGTTTTACTTCCTCTTTCGCTCCCTGCAAACCCTGCAAATTTAAAAGCATAATGGGCTAGTATGCATTACATACTAGCCCATTATGTGACACTTACCTGCAAACGAAGCCCGCGCTGTCCCCTGTGCAGGCTGCATCCATCTTCTCCCCCCTTCCTTCCGGAGCCGCGGACTCCTGCTCTGTGACTGGCCGGAGCCGCGTGACGTCACTCCTGTGCATGTGCGCGGGAGCCATCGATCACGGCACACGCTGGGGAAGAAACGGCACGGTGGTCCGTTTCTTCACAGCGCATGTGCAGATGACGATGTTTGCGCACTACAAGTGAAATATCTTCTAAAAGGCGCACGTTTAGGAGATATTTCCAATACCTATAGGTGAGCCTAGAATAAGGCTTACCTATAGGTATTGGAAATATCTCCTAAACGTGCGCCTTTTAGAAGATATTTCACTTGTAGTGCGCAAACATCGTAAAAGTAAGACGAAAAGGGTTTTACGACCACTTTTAACATAGGAAGCAATTCTAAAAGATTTTCAATTGTTTTCAATGTGAAGCTTTTATTTAAAAAGTGATCCTGTTGTGAAGGTTTATGTGCAGGTATTTCCTGTTAGAGGGTGACTGCACTTTGTCTGCCTGTCACATGGTCTACATTTAAACGTGCATTGCTCAGGTATGATCTACTGTTGTCACTAAAGGCAAATGGACTGTGCACTTTGTGCTCCTTTTCCTTAGCAAGTGTAAATGTGGTAAAGCTTCAATTTGTAAAGAATACCCAATCATGTGCAAGGAAAAAAAAAAAAATAATGTTTTTTTGATTGGATGATAGAAATCGGCAGAGATTCAGGCCAGGTCCAGTAGGACTGTGTTGGGCAGCTATTCCAGTGCAGGCCTACCACAAGACCAGATAGAATGCTTTGCCTCTTATCTGGCTGGTTCAAACCTTCGTGTTGTGTGACATAAAAAATTGCAAAACCCACCATTTTATTCTTTAGGGCCTCTGCTTAAAAAAATAAAAAAATATATAATTGTTAAAGAAACTGAGGGTAAAGGTGATGGACTGGCCAAGCATGTCTCCAGACCTAAACCCTATTGAGCATCTGTGGGGCATTCTCAAAAAAAAGGTGGAGGAGCGCAAGGTCTCTAACATCCACCAGCTCCGTGATGTCATCATGGGGGAGTAGAAGAGGACTCCAGTGCCAACCTGTGAAGCTCTGGTCATCTCCATGCCCAAGAGGGTTAAGGCAGTGCTGGAAAAAAATGGTGGCCACACAAAATATTGACACTTTGAGCCCAATTTGGAAATTTTCACTTTTCACTTAGGGGTGTACTCACTTTTGTTGCCAGCGGTTTAGACATGAATGGCTGTGCGTTGAGTTATTTGGAGGGGACAGTAATTGTACACTGTTATACAAACTGTACACTCTAGGGCTGAAACTACTAATAGATTAATCGACAACTAATCGATTATGAAATTAATCAATTACTATCGATTAATCAACTAATCGATTATGAAATTAATCAATTACTATTTTCATAATCGATTAATCGGCCAGTAACATAATGGGGTTAAAAAAAAAAAAGAGCCCTTTATAGTACAAACAGAGCAAATAATCGCTACTGCAAATATTACTTTCACAGTTCTACAGTAAAAAAAATGAACCCCTTACAGTAGTGATCATCTGCTTTTTTTTTTTTTTTTTTTTGTTCTATAAAGGGCTAATTTTTTTTTTTTTTTTTTAACCCCACTATGTTACTAAACGTCTTAGACCTGGTTCACATCTATGTGTTCTTTGCAGAAACGCACTGCAGTTCATTTACATGATTTCCTATGGAACACGTTCACGCAAAACGGTGCTTTTTTGGTTCAATATACTGCAATAGAGAAGCTGCAAAGAAGCATGCAATGCGTTTTTGCAGCAATTTGTGTTTTTTATTCTGCCCAACAACAAATTGGCCAAAAACAAAAATGCAAAAACGCAAATTGCAGCAAAATCACCTGTGCAAAAATCAAAACGCACAGCAGAAACAGATCAAACGCAAACTGCATACGTGTGTAATGAGCCTTATACTGGCCACAAGGATCAATTTTCAGATGAGAATATTCAGACGAAAAATCTTTATACAGTCACTTAATGAAAGGATGTTTGAAATTCTCACTTGTTTTTAAAATGAATGTAATTTCTGAATGAAAACCACATACACTGTCTGAAAATTCCTTTTGACCAAGCAGTTTTCTAGTTTTTAAATTTTCCCATCACTGTGGTTGAAAATTAACGTCAAATTGACCCCCCTAACAATTAGAAAATAGAACAAACGTTCTTAAAATGACTTTTTTTATTTTTTTGAAGGAAGACTTAATTTTTTTTTTTTTTTTTTTATTAAAAACAATCTGAGTCTGATATTTACCAGATTCACCCTCTAATAGTATATACAGTATATCTCTTCTGTCTGCTATTCTCAGAATGGATTCAATATTTTGCTCCCTAACCATATAGTTGGTTATTTATAATTACCACTGCATAAAGATATTTAAGTGCCTTTTTTTAAAACTTGATATAGTAACTAAATTATACACCACACTTCTTATTTTTTTTTTTTTTTTTTTTTTTTAAGGTTATTAATCGAAACAATAATCGGCCAACTAATCGATTATGAAAATAATCGTTAGTTGCAGCCCTAGTACACTCACTACTTTACATTGTAGTAACGTGTCATTTCTTCAGTGTAGTAGGACTCGGACAGCTGCCCCCCCCCCCCCCCCCCTCCCATCTACTCCTTGTGTCGGCCTGGCCAGTTAGTCCTTTATTTAGAGTTTACATCTCCTCTAATGATGTTCCTCTGTTTTTAAAGTTGTCCTAAACATGTCTTTCTTTGCAGGCACGTAATGAGTCGGAGAAGGTGCGTTTAGAGAGCGAACACAAAATGCGATCGCAAGAGGAGATGGCGGAGAGGCTGGCAGCTTTCCATGAAGAGAGCGCTCAGCACTTGTGCAGTGTGAGAGAACAGCACAGGTATGACCTAGATGTCATTTCATATTAAGATGTACGCATTTGGGTACACGGTGCCAGCATGCATGCCAGTAATTTAGCTACAAAAATCAATTAGCGCGTTCATTTAAAGCTTATTGGATTTTATCTGCTTTTTATTTTTATATTTTTTTTGGGCACTCAGGAAACAGTTGCTGGATCTTGCTTCACAGCATGAAACTGAACTGTCCAACCAGCTGTCACAGTTCAAGTCAGAATTACAAGATCGAGAGAGACGTCACCGTGAGATCATCTTGGACTACGAGCACAAGTAAGTAGCTGTGTTGTTTTTGCAGTATGAATTGACATACTACTTCTTTGTGTCACCCTGCATGAGGAATCCATGCAGATATTTGCCAGCACAACATTTATCAACAAGATAGTCCAAACAGATTATTATATTTTTTTTTTTTTTTTTTTATTGCATGATCACATTACAAAATGGTGCAACGTTTCAGAGCCACACAGGGCCCATAGCTCCCTTCTGTCTGTATCACCCTGCAGGAGGAGGACGGACTCATAGCTCCCTTCTGTCTGTATCACCCTGCAGGAGGAGGACGGACTCATAGCTCCCTTCTGTCTGTATCACCCTGCAGGAGGAGGACAGACTCATAGCTCCCTTCTGTCTGTATCACCCTGCAGGAGGATGACAGACTCATAGCCCCCTTCTGTCTGTATCACCCTGCAGGAGGAGGACAGACTCATAGCTCCCTTCTGTCTGTATCACCCTGCAGGAGGAGGACAGACTCATAGCTCCCTTCTGTCTGTATCACCCTGCAGGAGGATGACACTCATAGCTCCCTTCTGTCTGTATCACCCTGCAGGAGGAGGGCAGACTCGTAGCTCCCTTCTGTCTGTATCACCCTGCAGGAGGAGGACAGACTCATGGCTCTCTTCTGTCTGTATCACCCTGCAGGAGGAGGGCAGACTCATGGCTCTCTTCTGTCTGTATCACCCTGCAGGAGGAGGGCAGACTCATAGCTCCCTTCTGTCTGTATCATCCTGCAGGAGGAGGACAGGCTCATAGCTCCCTTCTGTCTGTATCATCCTGCAGGAGGAGGACAGGCTCATAGCTCCCTTCTGTCTGTATCACCCTGCAGGAGGAGGACAGACTCATAGCTCCCTTCTGTCTGTATCATCCTGCAGGAGGAGAACAGGCTCATAGCTCCCTTCTGTCTGTATCACCCTGCAGGAGGAGGGCAGACTCATAGCTCCCTTCTGTCTGTATCACCCTGCAGGGGGAGGACAGACTCGTAGCCCCCTTCAGTCTGTATCACCCTGCAGGAGGACAGACTCCTTTTTTTTTTTTTCCTTCTCATTCATCTTGTAATAGCATCCCTGTTTTTTGTTTTTTCCATTTTTTATTTTTGCTTTCTCTCTATAGGTTATCTCACTCAGAAGAACGCTGTCAGGGACTCTCTCGGTCTCTTCATCGATTGGAAACTGAGAGAGCAGAGATGCTAACCCAGCTCCAGGAGGTCATGAAGAGCCACTGGAGCCAGGCCTTGCGAGTTCTCTCCTCCAAGGTTCGTTCCTTTTATTAAAAATGTATCTTAAAATTGACCTGAAATTAAAGTGGAAATTTTGGTTTATTATTGTGAACCCAAAGAGAATTGTGCCTAGCAATTTAGCAGTACTCTGAAAATCTACCTCCTCGTGCTTAATTCCTCTTGAAAAATAGTATTGTACTTCTGTGCTTGGGGACTTCTGTATATCTGCAGTGTGAGATCACCTAAGATTTAGAGTTAGATCTGATGATGTCACCACTGTCCTTCTGTTTCCCTGCTGGAGAGGGCGCTGTACCTGAGGACCTGCAGTGCAAGTTAACACTAGGGGCGATAAAGGGGTTAAATGTGTTCCCTCATTGTGTTCTTACTATAGGGGGGGGGATGGGGGAGGAGATTGATCATTGTTCCTATTTACTATACTATATATACATACATACACCCATTCTGGCTCTGTGAGAAGCGATCGCAGGTGCCCGGCGGACATCGTGGCTGCCGGGCACGCGCCTCGGCTCCACAGTGGCGCGCCCTCTATACTCCTTAAAGCACCCGCCGTATAGCTACGGCGATTCACGCAGGGGAGCCAGTCAGCAAGGGGTTAAATATACCCTCACCTGTCATTAAGAGGGACAGCTCTGATATGAGGAAACAGTCCTCTACTAAGAGACTGCCTCCACACAGATACAGTTTAGAACAAGAAATGGTAGGTCAGTAATGGGTAAAGATCAGCCCCAGGAGCCACCGGCAATATTAGCGACTAGTGTTTGCCCTGTTGTTCCCTTTTTTTAGGGCATATTTTCCACATTTCAAGCCCCTTTTTAATCTCTAGGCAGGGTTTTGCTAAGCTTCTGAGATAATGAAAGGTTGAAGATCCTGATGGAGAAATATCAAGGCACCATTCCTTAATCAATAGACAATACATCAAAATAAGCTTCCAGTGAACCAATCAGGAAACGGCAGAAAATGGGCATTTTTGTTGAGCCAAAACACAAAATATCTAAGAGATATTATATATATATATATATATATATATATATATATATATATATATATATATATAATATATTTTGCATCAAAGCATAGTGGATCAACTCTTTTCGCCTGTAAATTGCTTCCTCAGGATCCATTATTTATATCTTCATATTGGAATATAGTAACTGTCAAAGAAAACATGACAATAATATAATATAGTAGACTCACAAAGGAGGTCAAACATACAACAAACCACACGTAAGGTGGAACTGAGAGCAGAAGAGAAACACATGAACGCTGAATTTTTTTTCTTTCTTTGTGGTGTCCATGTGTTTCTCTTCTTCTCTCCCTTCCACCTTCTGTATGCAACCACCCGGGTCATATGGTTTGTTTTTTTGTTTTGTGTTTGACCTTCTTTTGTGGGTCTATTATATTACATTTTATTTTATATTATTGTGATGCTTTATTTGACAGCTGCCAATTTCCAATATGAAGATATGCTATGGATCCTGAAGAAGCAATTTACAGACAAAACGCATCAATCCACTATGCTTTGAAGCATGTACATTACTTTGTAGACTGTTCGTTGCTAATGAATATGGTTTTTAACTTTTGTCTATTTTACAAGTTTGAAAAAAAATATATCTTTTAAACGTTTGGTGTTTTAGCATTTTACTAGGCTTCGGTCTAATTACAAGCCCTTTTATTTGCAAAATGCAGTCCATAACACATCCTTTCTTTTAACAGGCTCCCACTATAGCCCCATCATCCTTTGTGCCCTTTCAACAGACAGAACCCACCGAGCAATGGTCCAGTAAACAGACCAGAGAGGGTGGCTATGGTGAAGAGACTAGCGACAAAACGAGGCAAGGTGTGATAGGAGCCAGTCACCTCAACAGCAGTAACAGCAGCCACCACAAAGCAGGTGGTAGCCACTTAGAGCTCAACAATAGCCAACATCTAGAAGATAGCGATAAGACTAGCCAAAGGTCTACCAGCAGTAAACATCTTAAGGAGAGCGTTGGCTCAGACTTGATTAACTTCAGCCATCTCTTGAATGAGAGAAGCCAAGGTCCTGTTGGTGAGAGGGACAACAAGGAACCCAGTATGAGATATATGGGTGATGGATCCCTGTTTTGTAACAAAACTACCATCAACAAATATAGTGGCCAACCTCTTATAGGAATTAGCCAGCCTAACGAGAACATTGGGCAGCTTACAAAAGCCCAGGAAACCGTCGCTACAAGTATGAGAAGTCTTCTCAACAGTGGTCATTGTGAGTCAAGAAGTCATGACAAACCCCAACACAAAGATGAAGACTTCCAACACATAGATGAAGACCTGCTCAAGTCAAATGTGGCTGTTGAACTCAGTAGAAGACATTTATTTGATGATTATGTTAAAGAATTATCTAGCCAGCTCGCGAAGAGTGGAAACCTGGAGCTGAACCAGCGACCGATTACGGACCTAAATATCACCAGCAGTGGCCAGTTCAGGGATATCAGTGGCCATAGCCAGTCGGTGACCTTTAAAGATTGCAACAGCCAAAGCTGGCTTCATCAAGCCATGTTGGACCACCATCTCCCCACCATGGGTTACACAAGCTTTAATGAAATTGAAAGAAGCCACCTCCGAGATGTCAGTGGTCATTCTTTTATTAGTGGTCATGGCCAACCTAATGTGCTAAAAGACAGTATTAGTAACCAAAATTGTGCCAGTCATTCCCGAGCCAAGGTTGTGGATGAAGAAAACTATTTGAAGGAGCTCAGAAACTTTATGGCTCATTCACAGACAACATCGACCATTCCCCATTTAAGCCCCATATATAAAGACCACATCCATGGTTCAAATAAGGAGATAAGAATCCATGCTGATCACAGAGAACAGTCATCCAGGAGTCTCCAGCCAAGTCGCAGGATGACAGATCCAGAAGAAAGTTTCTTCCCTCTGCAAATGGAGGAGCTGAGTCAAAGTTTTAGCAGTCATCACGGATTTTTCCCTCTGGAGCCCCTCCCAGACAGAACAATGTCTGGAACTGGTAAGTCATGCATCTAAAACAGATATTTATGAGAGTGCCTCGAACACATTCAATAGAAACCAATGCAATGACTGATACCTTATGTTCATAAAAACACAACCCATCCAATCACTAGAGACCAGTGACCTTGTGGACACTTCATATTCATGAGAACACAGCCTGTCCAATCACTAAAGAGCAGAAAAAGAATGTGGCGCTCTGGGAAAGAGGAAAATCAGTAGCTCAAACAATGCAAAAGTCCAAAGTTAAAGCGGAGTTCCGACTATTTTTATTTTTTATTTTTGCAGCATTTGTAGCTGCTGACTTTAACTTTTGGACTTTTTTAAAATAAGGACACATGCCTGTCCAGGGCGCCCATGATGTCGGCACCCGAAGCCGATCTATCCCGCGGCTGTTGGGTGCTGTCGTTGCCATCTTCGGTAAGGGAATCAGGAAGTGAAGCATTGTGTCTTCACTTCCTGGTTCCCTACTGCCTGACTCACACTGGTCCCCACTGTGTTCTGGGACATGTGTGTCTCCCAGAAGACGGGGGGGCGGAGAAGTGGTGTAGATGCCTGCGGGTGGCTCGGGTATCTATGCCCGGAAGTGGGAGCGAAATACCTGTATTAGACCGGTATCTGCTCCCCCCCCCCCTCCCCCCTGAAAGGTGCCAAATGTGACACCAGAGGGTGGAGGAACCGGAAAAGCAGAAATTCCATTATTGGGTGGAACTCTGCTTTTAAACCTGCATATTGGTCCAAATATAATGTGTAGATGGCTGCCAGATGAACGAGTAAAAGGCGACTCTGTATGATGAATCAAAGTAAAAAAAAAATAAAAAATAAAAAAAAAAGCAGAGCCATCTCAGTGTAGTAAATCATTAATATCAATTTAATAAACAGTGCCATAGCTGATCCTTCATATTCATGAGAACACAGCCCATCCAATCTCTGGAGACCAGTGACCTCACCAACACTTCATATTCATGAGAACGCTGCCCGTCCAATCACTAGAGACCAGTGACATCACTGACACTTCATATTTATGAGAGCACTGCCTGTCCATTCACTAAAGACCAATGACCTCATCAACACTTCAGTCATGAGATCACAGCCCATCCAATCACTAAAGACCAGTGACATCATCAACACTTCATAGTCATGCGAATAAAGCCAACCCAATCACTAGAGACCAGTGTCACCACTGACATTTCATATTCATGAAAACAGTTGGTCCAATCACTGGAGACCAGTGACATCACCAACACTTTGTACAGTATTTATAAGAACACAGCCAATCCAATCACTAGAGAACGGTGATATCACCGACACTTTATATTCGGGAGAACACAGCTCGTCCATTCACTAGAGACCAGTGACATCATCAACACTTCATAGTCATGAGATCAAAGCCCATCCAATCACTGGAGACCAGTGGCATCCCTGATCCTTCATATTCATGAGAGCACAGCCTGTCACATAGTGTGGCTGACATTGTAATTGTTGCACCATATGGAGGGGTGTGCATCATGGCTTCTCCCAAAGCCTTGATATGGTTAGTCTTGCTTTAATAATCCATTTAAAGCAGCAAAAGTGTAATTTCTCTGGCTGCTGCTGTTTTTATCGGCTTACTTGTGACCTTCTGTCTTATCACAAACATAGCTTGTGAAATTGCAAGAAAATATCTTTAAAGAGCTTACGCATCTTAAAGAGCTTAAAGTACCTTCTACAAACTCAAAGCTTTGACAGATGTCAGCCATTTTGAAAGCTTCTGAAGACCATCCCCTGTCAAGGAATCCCAAGAGACACGTAGACTAAATCTTCACAGTTGACATCTATTTTTACTGTTCGATAAAGCCGACTCGTTTCGCTGCTCACAGGCCAGCCAAGGACTCTCTGCCAAGGATGCAGAATTTTGGCGTCTAGTTTTTCTACCAGCTCAGTATTGTTTTGGACGCTGGGTGCACAGAATGGATTCTTGCAGCTATAACGTTCAGAGATCACATATATGTGAGGCTTTTGTTTTCTGTAGAAGTTGTCCTCTAAGTGGCTCTGTCACGGCATAAAGAGAGGCTGCTTTTTTTAAAGCTGAACAGAATTGTATCTGAGCACTACAAATTGAAAACGTTGTTTAGTTTATTTTTAACCACTTCCCATCCGGGCCAAATCTGGTACTTCGCTCCTACATGTAAAAATCATCATTTTTTTATTTTATTTTTTTCTAGAAAATTACTCTGAACCCCCAAACATGATCTGTTTTTCTTTAGCAGAGACCCTAGGGGATTAAGATGGCGGTTGTTGCAACTTTTTATGTCACGCGGTATTTGCACAGCGATTTTTCAAACACTTTTTGTTATTTTTTATTCATGAAACATTAAAAAAAAAAAACATAAAGTTAGCCCAATTGTTTGTATAATGTGAAAGATGATATTGCGCCAATTAAACAGAGACCTAACATGTCACGCTTTAAAATTGCACACACTCGTGGAATGGCACCAAACTTAAAACGTATGTATCGCTTCTGTGTGTAGGGACGGGGGGTGCGTTAAATTTTTGGGTTTATTTCTTTTTTTATTTTACTCTTACTTATTTATTTTTTTTACAGTTTTTTTCTCTTTAAAAAAAAAAAAACTTGTATCACTTTTATTCCTATTACAAGGAATGTAAATATCCCTTGTAATCGAAAATAGTGCGTGACAGGTCCTCTTTATGGAGAGATTGGGGGAAGGGGGGGGGGGTCTATAGGACCCCACATCTCTCCTTCAGGCTGGAAAGACCGAGATCAAAACTGTCTCGGCCTTTCCAGCCACGTTACCGACATTGTTTACTTCCGCCAGTCCAGACGTGACGACATAACGCCGTGCCCGGGCCTCCAAGGGTCATAGAGATGACTGGGGACCATCTGGTCTCCAGAAATCTCTATGCTCAACTTCCGGCGGTGACCGATTTGGTCTCCAGCTCGCCGGTCACACGGGCAAGGCAGTACAAGCACTGGGGGAGGGGGGTTTGTCCTCTCCTGCCACCTATAAGAACGATCATGCGGCTGAACTGCCACTATGATTGTTCTTACGTTGCACAGAATCGCTGGCTAAAAAAATAAATATCTGAATGATGCCTGTAGCTGCGCTAGGGTTGCCATCTCATCCCTTTAAACCCAAACACATATGAATTACACGGGGTCTGAGGCTAATTAAATGCAGATAAGACACCAAGTGAGTTTAATTACCACCTTAATCGGGCACAGAACTGGTGTAATTAATTTTTGGGTTTCAAGGGATGAGGTGGCAACCCTACGCTGCACCCATCATTCAGATCTTGCCACTCAAAGTCCAGGATGTCATATGATGTGCCTTGGGTGGGAAGTGGTTAATATTCAAAGCAAACTCCCATCCAACTGTGTCTCCATGATTTATTTTCACTTTAAAAAACACCCCCTAGCATTTCTGGCCATGTTCAGTAAGGGCACTTAATCCATGTAGCATTTACTTCCTGGAATTCACCTGCCCTTAGCTCAGGTGTGCAGGCAGGAGGGTGGGCTCAACTGAGAAAACCTCTCCTCCTGGTGAAAGCATAAAACAATGCCCATGAGAGATGTATGAGGGATGTATGACTGCATTTTGACCTAGGCCAGAAACCAGGTAGCACCTGGTGAAATGTAAGAAAAAAAAAAAAATTAAAACAAGTAAATCTAATATACCTTCCTATCTATTTACTAATGCTAGCAGAGTAAGAATTAAAAATAGTTGATGTTGATTGAGAGAATTTAATTACACTTGAAATTTTCTAATTACCTGTCTGGCAGGGCAGGAGCACTCTTGTTCTGGGAGGATGTCACATGACGTCTTCCCATTCTTGCCGCGCAGCACGACGATCGGTGGGGCATCGTGTCCCTCGGGCACAGCACATCACGGTAAAGAGCCTATGACCTATCCAACCACAGCTGATGAGTGTAAACAAGAAATGCCAGTTATTAGCATTCCTCTCCTCACACTGACAACACATGGGAAGAGGAGAGCTGGTAAGCGGCGTTCCTTGGTGAGGACATCTGCACTGATAATCTGGGTACTCATCAGTGTCTGGATTATTAGTGCTGCATGGCAGTGCCCATCAGTAATGCCCTTGAGTGCTGCCTATCCATGCCCATCAGTGCTGCATATTAGTGTATCCTCATTAGTGCCAGCAAAGCAGCCTCATCAGCGCACATCAGTGAAGGAGAAAAATGACTTATTTAGAGAGCTGCACGATTTTGGCCAAAATAAGAATCACAATTTTTTTCCCCCTTTAGAATAAAGATCCCGATTCTCGCGGCGTAACATCATCTTTCACATTATACAAAAAAACAAGCTAACTTTACTGTTTAGTTTTAAATTAATTCATTAAAGTGTTTTTTTTTTTTTTTTAAAGTGTTTGAAAAGCCGCTGCGCAAATACGGTGTGACAAAATATTGCAACAATCGCTATTTTATTCTCCAGGGCAGGGGTAGACAACCTTTTGTGCACAGTTTGCCGAAAAATGTTTTCAAAGAAATTGAGCGTGCCGATTTTTATAACAAAAAAATATCAACTTCACACTCAATCACGAAAGTTTATTTTTTTAGGTAAATGCTGGAAACGACTTTAGTAGTGAGAAATTAACATCCTGCACTCTCATGCCTCAGATCAGCCCCAATTCATGCAACTCCACACTTCAGATCACTGTAACCCCCTGAACCTCGGCCCCACCACTGTAACCCCTCTGGAACCTCGGCCCCACCACTGTAACCCCTCTGGAACCTCGGCCCCACCACTGTAACCCCCTGGATCCTCGGCCCCACCACTGTAACCCTGCTGCTTGCTGTGGGGACACTCGACAGTAGGGAAGGGACCCAGAGCACAGACGAGGGACCCGAGAAGAGGAGGATAAGGGGGCTGCTCTGTGCAAAACCGCTGCACAAAGCAGGTAAGTATGACATGTTTGTTATTTTTAAAGAAAAAAAAACAGGACTTTAGTATCACTTTATATTAAACCCTTGTCCCTTCTGGTTTCTGCCGTCACTAAGTGGGAGGAACGGCATCTGTCCAAGGAACCGAATGCCGCTGGCCGAATACTTACCAGGTGGGGGACCCCCTTCCGCCGCTTTTAAAAGTAATCCAGCAGCTTCTTGGCTATGAAGATTACTTTTACATTGACAGGAATGGCCAGCCCTAAAAAATTATATCTCGATCATTGCCGCAGCAATGACCAAGATATCTAACTTCCAATCCAGCGACGTACCAGTACGTCACTGGTCAGTAAGTGGTTAAAGTGACACCAGACAATATGGTCCATCTCGGGAGCAATCAAGTGAGGGTGGCTATGTTCCTACATACAGAAGAACCATAGAGAAATAACATAGCCACCCTCTAATAAGTCAAGTCAAAAAAAAAAAAGGAATTTGGAGGAAGCTAAGAGCAATACAGGGTACTTTTAAGTTATTGTAAAGTCTCGTTTTTTTTTTTTCCTATAAAAATAACAAACACGTTATACTTACCTGCTCTGTTGCAGTGGATTTGCACAGAGCAGCCCAGATCCTCCTCTTCTCTGGCCCCTCCCTCCTGTTCAGTGCCCCCATAGCAAGCAGCTTGCTATGGGGGCACCCGAGCGGAGTCCATTCAAACACGGAGCCCCTCCTCGGCGCTGCCCCCTCTCTCCCCTGATTGGCTAGCTGACTTTGTTTGACAGCAGTGGCAGCCAATGGCACCACTGTTGTGTCTTAGCCAATCAGGAGGGAGAATCTCGGACGGCTGAGACACTCATGGACATCTCTGGACAGAGAGGGACCTCAGGTAAGTGTTAGGGGGGCTGAGGGGTGCCACTGCAAGCAGAAGGCTTTTGGTCTTAACCACTTAAGGACTAGCCTAGTTTTTGAGATTTTGGTGTTTACAAGTTTAAAACAGTTTTTTTGCTCGAAAATTACTTAGAACCCCCAAACATTATATATATATATATATATATTTTTTTTTCTAACACCCTAGAGAATAAAATGGTGGTCATTGCAATACATATTTTCACACGGTATTTGCGCAGCGTCTTAAAAGCGCTTATTTTTTTATTTTTTTTTTGGGCAAAAAATGTCACTTCTTTTGAATAAAAAAATAAGACCGTAAAGCCCAATTTTTTTTTATATTGTGAAAGATAATGTTATGCCGAGTAAATTGATACCCAACATGTCACGCTTCAAAATTGCAGCCGCTCATGGAATGGCATCAAACTTTTACCCTTAAAAATCTCCATAGGCGACGTTTAAAAAATTCTAAAGGTTGTACGTTTTGAGTTACAGAGGAAGTCTAGAGCTAGAATTATTGCTGTCGCTCTACCGATCGCGGCGATACCTCACGTGTGGTTTGACCACCATTTTCACGTATACGTTCACTTCTGTACGCTCACTCGGCGGGAGGGGGCACTTTAAAAAAAAAAAAATAATAATTATTATTTATTTTGCTTGATTTTATTTATTTTTCCCCAAAAAAATTTTGGGTTACTTTTTTATTCCTATTACAAGGAATGTAAACATCCCTTGTAATAGAAAAAAAAGCATGACCGGTCCTCTTAAGTATGAGATCTGGGGTCAAAAAGACCTCATATTTCATATTTGGATTAAAATACAATAAAAAATAAAAATTAAAAATGACATTGAAAAAATGTCTTTACAACCCCTTTAAGAATACATACTTGAATAGAATTTTTTATTTTTTTTTAAACCTGAGTTTAGTGTAACTTTAATACCTGAACCTGGAGGAGCCACAAGTAATGAATGAGAAGCATTGGTCTTTATTAGGAACCAAACTTTTGAACCTTTTTTTTTTGTTTACCGTGAGTACATGATTCATGGCCAGCAAAGAGTTAACAGAGCTTCTTGTAATGACTGGCATATAGCTGGATACAGAAAATCCAGGCTAAGCACTGCATGGGGATTTGCGAGAAGATGGATACAAGAAGGGTTAAGAGCAGTCAGGCCGCACAGAAGCCACTTGCAGCTCATCCTCGGCCTAATCTGCTGTGTGAAGGCAGCATTCAGATTTCTGTGCGTTTGACCATCAAACTTGCCTTGGCTTGAAGAGCAACGTGGGAGCAATATAGCAGGAGATGAGCGGTGGAGGATCAGCAGTGCTGGAGGACCAGAGCAGGAGAAACTAGCAGATGTCACCAAGGGCAGACTGACCATTGGGCCACTCGGGCACTGCCTGAGGGCCCCGTGCCACTAGGGGGCCCCATCAGGGTTGCCAGCCTCAGTAAAACCAGGGACAGTATGTCAAAATCTGTGGGGTTTTTTACATCGGTCTCTGAAATGTCCCTTACCGACATCCTTTTGGTCTAAAAATCCTTAGATTATAGCTACCCCACCTCTCCAGTACCTACCTGTCTGATTGCCTGGGGGCCCCATAATCTCCTATTGCCCGGGGGCCCCATGAGTTGTCAGTCTGCCCCTGGATGTCACACATGAAGTGTAGCATGGGAGCAATATAGCAGGAGGTGAATGGGGACCAGGGGGAGGAGGGTCAGCAAACCAGAGGATCAGCAGAACTGGGGGGTACTACTGAGCGAGGGTCAGCAGAGCTGGGATTACCACCGACTGGGGCATCAGCAGAGCTTGAGGATACTAATAAGCTGGGGATCTGCTGAACGAGGATACTAATAAGCTGGGGATCTGCTGAACGAGGGTACTAATAAGCTGGGCATCTGCTGAACGATGGTACTAATAATAAGCTGGGCATCTTCTGAACGATGGTACTAATAAACTGGGCATCTGCTGAATGAGGATACTAAAAAACTGTGGACTTGCTGAACAGGGGTTAATGAGCAGGGTATCTGCTGAGCGGAGGTTCTACTGAGCCCCTTTAATACAAATCTAAAATCAACACATACAGGGCATTTGCCAAGCTTCAGAAAAGCATAAAAAAAAATCATGTTGCAGCGGTAGGGGATTTAACGGTTAGTCTAAGCAAGTGTACGCAGTACGCAAAGGCATTTTGGACAATTCCGTACTTCCAAACTTGTGGTAATAGTTTGGAGAAAAACTTTTTTTTTTTTTTTTTTTTCCTATCATGACTGTGCACAATGCCAGCTCCATAAATACATGGGTTGATTAGTTTGAGGATGAACTTGGGTGTCCTGCACAGAACCCTGACCTCAACCCTACTGAACACTTTTGGGATGAATCGGAACACCAATACTTAGCCAGGTCTTCTCATCTTAGACTGTGGCACATATTTATGAAGTGGAAGGAAAATGATAAATGGTTCTCCAATTTTTTTACAAATAAATACCGGTATCTGAAAAGTGTGGTGTGGATTTGTATGGCGCCCCCCTGAGTCAATACTTTGTAGAACCTCCTCCCGCTGCAATTACAGCTGCAAGTCATTTTGGGGATGTCTCTACCAGCTTTGCACATCTAGAGAGGACATTTTTGCCCATTCTACTTTGCAAAATAGCTCAAGATCTGTCAGATTGGATGGAGAGCGTCTGTGAACAGCAATTTTCAGGTCTTGTCACAGATTCTTAATTGGGTTTAGATCTAGATTTTTGACCATAATAACACATGAATATGCTTTGATCTAAACCATTCCATTGCAGTTCTGGCTGTATGTTTAGGGTCGTTGCCCTACTGGAACCTCCGCCCCAATCTCAAGTCTTTTGCAGACTCTAACAGGTATTCTTCTAAGATTGCCTTGTATTTGGCTCCATCCATCTTCCCATCAACTGACCAGCTTCCCTGTCCCTGCTGAAGAAAAGCATCCCACAGCAGGATGCTGCCACCACCGTGTTTCACAGTAGGGATGGTGTGTTCAGGGTGATGTGCAGTGTTAGTTTTCCCCCACACATAGCGTTTTGCTTTTAGGCCAAAAAGTTCAATTTTGGTCTCCTCTGACCAGACCACCTTCTTCCACATGTTTGCTGTGTCCCCCACATGACTTCTCGCAAACTAAAAACGGGACTTCTTATGGCTTTATTTCAACAATGACTTTCTTCCATAAAGGTCAGATTTGTGGAGAGACGACTAATAGTTGTCCTGTGGACAGATTCTCCCCCCCTGAGCTGCGGATCTCTGCAGCTCCTCCAGGGTTACCATGGGCCTCTTGGCTGCTTCTCTGATGAATGCTCTCCTTGCCCGGCCTGTCAGTTTAGGAGGACGGCCATGTCTTGGTAGGTTTGCAGTTGTGCCATACTCTTTCCATTTTCAGATGATGGATTGAACAGTGCTACATGAGATGTACAAAGCTTGGGATATTATTTTACAACCTAACCCTGCTTTAAACTTCTCCACAACTTTATCCATAACCTGCCTGGTGTGGTCTTTGGCTTTCATGATGCTGTTTGTTCACTAAGGTTCTCTAACAAACCTCTGAGGACTTAACAGAACAGCTGTATTTATACCGAGATAAAATTACACACAGGTGGACTCCATTTACTAATTAGGTGACTTCTAAAGGCAATTGGTTCCACTAGATTTTAGTTAGGCTGCATTCACACCTGAGCGTTTCAAAGGCGCACATTTTTGCCACGTTTTTGCTGCGATTTTGTATAGGTCACCCATGTAAATCGCAGAAAAACGCCTGTAATCGGCCCCAAAGAAGCTCACGTTCTTTTGTGAGCTGAAGGCTTTTTTCAGGCCTTTTTGTTTCAGGTGCCAAAACGCTCAGATGTGAACAGGTGCCATTAAAATGAATGGGATTTTGCTTGCTGGGCGCTTTTCAGGCGTTTTTTTCGAGGGTTTTGCGAGCTGAAAATGTGCAAGTGTGAATGCAGCCTTAGGGGTATCGGAGTAAAGGGGGCTGAATACAAATGCCCGCCGCACTTTTCCGATATTTATTGTAAAGAGAATTGAAAACCATTTATAATTTTCCTTCCACGTCACAATTATGTGCCGCTTTGTGTTGGTCTATCACATAAAATCCCAATAAAATACATTTACGTTTTTGGTTGTAACATGACAAAATGTGGAATAGGGGTATGAATACTTTTTCAAGGCACTGTATAATAAGTTCAGTAGGACCTGCTGTTTTTGAATTTCCTCTGGGCATGCTAATTGTCTGATTGTTTTGGGTTTTAAAGTGACATGAAATGCGAACAAAGCATATTCCGCTATAAGCAAACTTTTTTTGACACTGGGCATTCCGGTTTTGGGGAATCCCTGACAAAAATGGCTGTATCTACAACTCGTGGTACATTAGTGTGATGGTCAGTGGAAAGGAATGCTCCTTACACTTGTGGTCATTAGGAAGAATTGCCCCTTTTAAGCCTGGTACACACTGACTTTTTTTTTTTGTTTTGTTTTGTCGTTCAACCCAGCGGGCTGAACAAAAAAAAAAGGTTGGAGCTCGCTGTACTAACTATGCAATGTTAGTACAGCGATCTCCGCACTGATCTATTGGCTATTGGCTACTGATGGGGGGACTGCTCCACCACCAGCTGCAAGCGCTGATTGTATGTCAATCGGCTGCTGTTTTTCCAGCATTCCCATTCGACAGAATCCGGACAGGATGCTGTACACATAGGCCAAATGTTTGCTGAATTTTGTTGAACCTGGACGATATTCGGCCCGTGTGTACCAGGCTTTACTTGTCTCAATACAGAGCACTAAGTGTATTTTTTCTCTGCTGCCTCGTACCTCTGCTATCTGCATGAGTCACTTCTGACACCGAGTGAAAAAAGGTGACGGGGGGAGGGATCTCCAGCACGCAGCCTGTGATTGAAAGCCGCAGCTCTTTTCCTGTGTGCTGTGTGAGGGGGGGGGGGGTCGCTTCCCTCCAATCAGCTCTCTGCCTTCTTTTTCTGATTGCTCAGAAAAGCTTTATCAGTTCTGGACTTTGGATGTAGAGAAGAGTAGACTACAGATAAACAGGCACAACTTATGTAGGAGGATTTGTTTAATCTCTGCCAATCGCTTCACTGGGTATATGGAAGGGTTTACAACCATTTTAACCACTTGCCGACCGCCGCACGCCAATATACGTTGGCACAATGGCAGCGGTGGGCAAATGGGCGTACCTGTACGTCCCCTTTTAATTGGTGGGGCTAGCGGGCGCGTGCCCGCCGTATACAGCGTGACCGCGCCCGCAGGACCGTCACTCTGTCTGGCTGTCTCCCCGCGACCGTTCTGCCTAGTTACATGAGAGACATTACTGCTCTCTGTCATTGGGAGCAGTGATCACTGTGAGTGGAAGCTCACCCCCCCCCCACAGTTAGAATCACTCCCCAGGACACACTTAACCCCTTGATCACCCCCTAGTGTTTAATCCCTTCACTGCCAGTGTCATTTACACAGTAATCAGTGCATTTGTATAGCACTGATCGCTGTATTCATGACAATGGTCCCAAAATGGTGTCAAAAGTGTCCGATCTGTCCGCCATAGTGTCGCAGTCCCGATAAAAAATCGCAGATTGCCGCCATTACTAATAAAAATAGTAAAAATGCCATAAAACAATCCCCTATTTTGTAGACGCTATAACTTTTGCGCAAACCAATCGATATACGCTTATTACGTATTCTTCAACATATTTTTGTTAAAAATGGCATCGCCTAAACTGGGGGAAACAATGATATTTTTTGGGATATTTATTATAGCAATAAGTGAAAAATTATGCTTTTATTTATTTATTTATTTATTTTTTCAAAATTGGCGGGTTTTTTTATTTAATTTTTTTTGTTTATAGTGCAAAACAATCGAAATCGCAGAGGTGATCAAATACCACCAAAAGAAAGCTCTATTTGTGATTAAAAAAAATGTCAATTTTGTTTGGGTGCAACGTCGCACAAATGAGCAACTGTCAGTTAAAGCGGCGCAGTGCCGAATCGCAAAAAGTGCTCTGGTCAGGAAGGGGGTAAAATCTTCTGGGGCTGAGGCGGTTAATATTCTCCATGCCAATGACCGAAACATGTTTCAGTATCACGCTGGACATTAGGCCTCATGCATGCACTGGGGTGCTGAGACTTGTAGTTCACAAATGGGCAGTGTGTTTATGCTGTTTGAGCTGCTAGGTGCTACGTGCCTGTAGTCCATTCAAGTCTATGGGGGGGATGCAGGTTACATGGACACAGTTGCTTGTCCCATTTTGATGGTTGTGTCCCTGACCGCGGTATGTCACCCGCACCCACGTGGCTGTCACACATGTAGCCATTGCATGCCCATAGACTCGAATGAGCTGCCTGAACCACGCAGTACTTGGCGTTTCAAGCTGCATAAACACGCGGCTCATTCATGGGCTACGGGTCTTGGTGCCTATGGAAACGAGGCCTATATGTACACCATTCCTGCTTGTAGTGACTAAAGGATGGTCCAGGCCAGCATGATGCCCACCCAGGGAGCAGGTGACACTATGACAACCTGTTCTCATGGGAAGTGGGTTGTCTGATGCTGGGCATCATTCATCCTTGACTGGGGAGTGGAGAGTCTTCAGGGGACAGCACCAGAGTGGAGGACAGTATATTAGCCAGAGCTTTATTTAAAAAAAAAA
>NW_027507903.1:609561535-609826535 GCF_037356315.1 Lithobates pipiens | reverse complement strand
CATATGTGTACATAGATCATAGGGGAAGGAAATACTAATGTATGATGGTGGTAGTAGTTGGGGTACATTTACCTTTTTAAAGCTTAACTCTAGACAGATATTAACCACTTCCGGGCCACCCCATGGCAGATTTACTGCTACCCCCTGTAGCCCTCCTGTGCAGAATCACATGTATATGGATAGAAAATATA
Source organism: Lithobates pipiens (assembly GCF_037356315.1). Classification (NCBI taxonomy): domain Eukaryota; kingdom Metazoa; phylum Chordata; class Amphibia; order Anura; family Ranidae; genus Lithobates; species Lithobates pipiens. Next base: position 609,826,344 of record NW_027507903.1, on the reverse strand, counting down.
ATATATATATATATATATATATATATATATATATATATATATATATATATATATATATATATATATATATATATATATATATATATATATATATATATATATATATATATATATATATATATATATATATATATATATATGCACTTGTCGACAGGGTGCCGCTTCTGCTGTGAATAATCACAGCAAAAGTCAATCTGCGGGTACCAGGCACTGGATGTCCGCCCCCGCCGATCGTCAAGCAAAGACACAGGACGGAGCTCTGCCTATGTAAACAAGGTAGATCTCCGTTCTGACAGGGGAGGAGGGATGGATATTGTGTCCCGGCTAAGCAGGGAATAAAATCCATCTCTTCCCTTAGTAAAAGCAGCACAAACACTGGCTAGGCACACAGATAACCCTTTGTTCGCCCTATATGTTTAACCCCTTCCCAACCAGTGTCATTAGTACAGTGACAGCGCATATTTTTTTTGTATTAGTGTCACTGTTCCCCACAAAGTGCCAGTGTCATATTGTACTACGTGATATCGCAATCCCATTGATCACCGCCATTACTAGTTTAGTGTCATAGCTGCGTAAATGTCAGTATATTCGACAGTTTGTAGACGCTATAAATTTCACACAAACCATTCAATATACACTTATTGTGATTTTTTTTTTTTTATACCAAAGACATGTAGCAGAATACATTTTGGCCTACATTTATAAATGAATTAGATTTTTTTTTTTTCAATTTTTATTGGATATGTTTTATAGCAGAAAGTAAAAAAAACAAAATTCTAAATTTTCAGTCTTTTTTTTCGTTTATATCGCAAAAAAAAAAATAGACCTGCAGAGGTGATCACATACCATCAAAAGAAAGCTCTATTTGTGTGAAAACAATTATACAAATTTTGTTGGGGTACAGCGTTGCATGACTGCGCAGTTAGATTAGGTCACCCATCCCTAAATATTGGTGCCACATTCCTGAACAAAGTAAGAAAAAGAAATTCTACTATGGGTGGTATTTTCCTTTCCAGGCACAGTGAAACCAAAATTATCATTAACCACTTTCCGCCGGGAGGGCGTACGTGGATGTCCTCCCGTTTCGGTGATTATATCGGGATGATGCCTCTTTTCAGCGATTCCCTGCACCTTAAGAACAATTATAGTGGCTGTTCAGCCGATTGATTGATTGTTCTTACAGGTGGCAAGAGGTGGGGTGGTGCCTTTTGGTGCTTTGCCCGTGCGGTCAGCGAGCCAGAGAAGGAATTTGTAGCCAGCGGAAGTTCACCACAGAGAATACCGGTGACCAGATGGTCTCTGGCAATCTCTATGACTCTCAGAGGCCCGTGCGCAAGGTTATGATGTCACGTCCGGCCTGGCAGTTGTAAATACTGCCGTGTACTTGGCTGGAAAGGTGAGATCGGGTCCCTCCCCTGTCACCTGTTTTCTCTTGGTGTCAGGAAAACTTGTCAGAAGTGATTGATGCTGATAGCAGAGGAAGGAAGCAGCGGACAGAAATGACACTTAGTGCTCTGGATTGAGACAAGTACACACTATAGAGGGAGATGCTTTGTTCATATTTCAAGTATGAGGGAGGAAGGTACTTTACTTTATGATTCTACGCTTTCTTCTCTAAAGCCAGGCTCAGGTCCTCTGCTGCTCTCCCCACGTTTCTTGCTGTATGCACTGAGCTTTCTCCTGCCCCGACAAACGCCTCTCCGCTGTGTGATTCATTGAACTCCCACTAGGCTTTTCTTTCCTGTTTATCTGACTTTGTGCTCCATATTCTGACTTTATCACTGATCTCATTGCATTCTGATGGATCTGACTTTATTGATTTCTGTATTTAGATGTGACTGAGCAGCAGCAGTCTCTGAAAGGAAATCAACCAGCTCAAAGGTAATGATGATGTTGTCTCTTCTGCTCCTTTCTGTGCCATATTGACATGTCTGACGTTTTGAAAGGATGGGAGGGCTACACCAGCTTGTACAGACTTTTTAAAAAAAAAAATTTTGCAACATGCAGTGCGTTTCTGGGGGGCTCAGCACTCCCCCTTCATCAGGGCTAAAAAACAGATTGTGTAGGCACTTAGATTGGAATGGGCTGAGTGCCTACAGCTTCTGGTTTCAGCCCTGATGAAGGAGGAGTGCTGAACCTCATTTTTTAATGCAGTAATTTATAGCACTAAGCTGGTTGCTAAGGAGCAGTCTGGGGAGGCCAGCCGCTGCGTCCTTAACAACTGGTGACTCATCAACTGTCAGCTGATAAAAAAAAAAAAAACATGCCAGCAATGAAAAATGACATGTAAAAAAAACAAACCTTGGGGTTCCCCCCCTCAATGCATACTGGGCCCTTCAGGTCTGGTATGGATTTTAAGGGGAACACCAGGCCGAAATAAAAAGAAAAAACAGCATGGCCCCCCCAGATCCGTACCAGACCATTATCCGAGGACGCAACCCGGCAGGTCAGGGTATGGGGGGGGGTGGAAGCTAGCGCCACTCCCCCCCTCCTGAACCATACCAGGCCATATGCCCTCAACATGGAGGGGGGGGTGCACTTTGGGTGCTCGTCCCATGTTGATTGCTCAAAAAGCTGTGCACTAGTTGTGATGCCCTTCTAGTATTTCCATAGTATTTATGGATAACAATAGAGAGCAGAGCCATGATCTTGATACAAGATAATTTCTATGGTATGAATTTTAAGGGGAACCCCACGCCAACATTTTTATTTTTTAACCGGCAGGATGGTTCCCCCCAATATCCATACCAGACCCAGTGTGTTTCGGAGGCTCAGGCACTTTGATTGGAGAGGGCCAAGTGCCTACATCATATGGGGTTTTTATCCCTGATTAAGGCGGAGTGCTGAAACCCCCAAAACGTGTTGGCTAAAGAAAAATCTTCTAAAAAGTCTGTTCAAACTAGCATGGTACTCCCATCCTTTCAAAACTTTAACAAACTCTTCTGGGGGTCCAGCAAGACCCCACAGTTGCTGGTAAAAAGTCTCTAGGACCGAAAATCGCCCATTATGTTAAAACACATCTGCAGAAGGTTCAGCGCCCCTACAATATATTCACATGTCTGTCACTGCAGCCTCCCCTATATTTATGTATATGTAGAAATCTCTCACATTGCCTATATGTGCAGGTCAGAGGAGAAGGAACCCAATGTCTCCAAATCTCGGACAACCACCAGGAAACCAGCAGAGAACAAAGCAGTTAGGAAGGAGGTAAGCAGTGATATATATAATTTTTACCAGCCCCTCACACTTATCTCTGTATAGCCATCTTATAAGCTCCCCTCTTCTCTTCCAGATATTATCTAATTCACGTCGCCAGAATACAACAAAACCATTGAAGAGGGTGTCTGCCCGTGGAGAACGTACCGGAGTCTGGAAATAGGAAATCTGCAGACCGCTTGGACTATAAAATCTTCTTCAAACAATCCACGTCTCTATGAAGTCTATATTCCTGGGGAATGCCAATAGATAGCATGGGCAAAGGAGAATCCATTTGTTTTCTAAAGATCCTATTCCTGCCTCCGCATTAGAAAATTGCCCTGTTTGGTACATTTTTCAAACATTGCCCAGTGGAAATCTGTTGCATGATCCTTCAACATCTGCGTCAAAGGGTACAACTGTGCAGGTTACCCCAGCATGTACCACTCTCCGTGTTACACGGTGAATGGGTCTTGAAAAGTGTGCGTAGTACATTCTCTGTGCTCACAGACCTTGTGATCAACATGCTACTTTATTCCTTGACTTGACCTCACATCGGTTACCAGTTAGGAGATGAGGTTACATACCCTTTCAGATCAAAATGTCATTGCCTCCTGATGGCTCACTACTTCAGCAAAGTATTTTCACTGCTTTGCACTTCTTTTCCACCTGTCTGCTTCATGTGTTTGGTATTGAAGTGGAAGGACGTTCCTCCTCCCTAGATTAGTGTTTGGGCCTAGTGACTGGTCACTTAGACGTTCAGCTCTGACACATGGGGGCGATGAGCATGCTCCTCCATACACAAGTCTCACTCCGGTAAATTGTTGGAGTGAGGACTCCAATGGATCTGGGAGGTGGATTCAGTGAAACTTTGGATCTGAATATCCAATCCAGATTCGATTGGAATGTACCTTGTTGGGAAGGGTGGGAGATGAGCTATGCGAAAGGACCATCATCATGGGAAAAAAATTATAGTGGAGTAGATTTAGTTAAACTGCAGCACTCAGAATCTGGTGCAGCCGTGCATGGTAGCTTCAAACTTCAGATTGTTCAATTAAGCTTTGACAATAAAACCTGGAAGCCGATTGGTTTCTCTGCAGAGCTGCACCACATTTTTGCTCGTGGAATGGCGACAAACTTTTACCCTTGAAAATCTCCATATGTTTAAAAATGTCTACAGGTTACCAGTTTTGAGTTACAGAGGTCTAGGGCTAGAATTATTGCTCTTGGTCTAACGATCGCGGCGATATCTCACATGTGGGGTTTGAACACCATTTTCATATGCGGGTGCTACTCACATTTGCATTCGCTTCTGCGTGCAAGCACGACGGTACGGGGCAATTTTTAAAAGTTTTTTTTTTTTTTATTTAATTTTTTCTTTTACTTTTTATTTTCTATTGACACTGTCCTTTTCTTAAAAAAATAAATAAATACAATTTGGGTCACTTTTATTCCTATTACAAGGAATGTAACCATCCCTTGTAAAAGGCAAAAAGCATGACAGGACCTCTTAAATATGAGATCTGGGGTCAAAAAGACCTCAGATCTCATATTCACACTAAAATGCAATAAAAAAATAAAAAAATAAAGTAATTTGAGGGAAAAAAAAAAGAATTCTCCTTAAGAGCATTGGGTGGAAGTGGCATTTGACGTCGCTTCCACCCTCTAATCCTATGGAGCCGAGCGGGGGCCATCTTTCACTCACTCAGCATCCAGGCAGTGAGGAGAAAGGACGCGATGGTCTCCGCCGCCTCCGGTCCAGTAAGCAGCGGTGATGACCGGAGCACGGTGGGAGGGGGGGGCCCTGTCCTGCCACCGATAAGTGATCTCACAGTGAATCCGCCACAGAGACCACTTTTATTTTACCAAGAAGTGCAGGCCGTTCCTGAAAATACCGGGGTTATAGCAGCTAGTTGCTGCCATAACAATGGTATTTAGCCTCAAATTATCGACGTTTGGGTATGGCGATTTGCACAAAGTGGTTAAAGTGAAAGTTCAGTCAAACACAAACTATACTTAAATCTACTCCCACCCCATTCTAAGCCTAGTCTATCTGCCCTGTAAAAGCAAAGATGTGTATACTTAACCTATTCTGAGGCCGCTCTGGTCCAGTCACATGACCAGGTCCCAGCATCAGCTTCAGTGTAGAAGAGGATCAGCCGACAACGGATGCCCCATGTGTAACCCTGTGGGTGATGCCATCATCCAGGCTCTACAGCCCTTATCAGCTGTCCCTCTTCTACACTGAAGCCGGTACTGGAATCTGATCATGTGACCAGACCGGAGTGCCCTCAGGTAGATGGAATAGGCTTAGAATGGGGTGGGAGTAGATTTAAGTATAGTTTACTGAACTTACACTGTCCACTTTAACTTCACAAACATTGTTGACAGTACCCACCAATATTAGGCCCCTTTCACACTGGGGCGGGAGCGGCGTAGGCGGTAAAACAGTTCTATATTTAGCGCCGCTTCACCGTCGTTTTAGCGGGGGGGGGGGGGGTGTTAGGCCACTACTTACACACGAAGATCAAGGGTCCTTCTCTAACATGCTGGCAAGGGGCAGGCTTTTGTACTCAGACTATAGCTGCTTTAGATAGAAAGAAAAGCATACGTACCTTGAAGACATTTGGTTTTGATGCACTTGGAACGATGTACAAGACTTTATAGAACCCCCCTGATTAAATGAAAGCTATTAGTTTGCTCATTTAAAGCTAAATAGCAGGTTCTCTTGGTAGCACAACCTCCCTCACCCTACCTTCATCTACTGATGAATGCATTCCCCCTGCTCCCTTTCCATCCTGTTCTTTTGTCAAAGCCCTGAGTCTAATCCCTGTGTAAGCTATGTGTTAGCGTTACACAGGGTTAATGACTTTGTTTCCTCCCCCACATGACATTATTTGGACCTGATGATTGGCCATTCGGTCACTAAGCACTGCATCCCGAGATCACATACCCGGAAGTACAAGATACTTCTGTGTGCCCTAACAGATGAATGGAGTAGTTGGTGAGTATAGTGCAGTGATGGCGAACCTTGGCACCCCAGATGTTTTGGAACTATATTTCCCATGATGATCATGCACTCTGCAGCGTAGTTGAGCATCATGGGAAATGTAGTTCCAAAACATCTGGAGTGCCAAGGTTCACCATCACTGGTATAGTGTATGGGGATGAGGGACATTGCTAACCTATTACTGTGCCTGAAATTGAGAGAAAATTAAGAGGTTCATTCTTAATGTCGCAGACCCTCCTAGATTGGGCTTTGCTTACATCCAGGACCTTCTCTGTTCTCTACTATACCTCATATGTGCTGGTGCTTGCCAGTGAGAATAATGTGCCATCTCCAGAAACCCTTTCTGAAATGTACTTCTACTTATACCTAAAGCAATTCAGCCTTGTAATCCATTCAAGCTTTACATTGTTCATGGACTCCAGAAAAATCAGTAGAAGAAACATATTATGATAGTTCTTAACACAAAGATTTCCTTCTTACTCAATAAAACTGTAGTTCAGGGGTTAAATTCTTGTTCATCTTATTTTATTGCTCTGACACCTTGTATATATATATGGTATGAATTATAGAATGTATCATCGTGGTGCCTTAAAGTGGGTATAGAATGGTTATGGACTGTACCGCTGTCATCTTTCAGTACCGACAACTGTCTGCCTTTTTTATTATTATTTTTTTACGACCTATGAATTAACGGTTTTTCCAGAAAATATCTATCTTTTCTAAAAAAAAAATATTTCTTTTGTTTTTGTAAATGTGTGCAGTGTATATTTAATATTTATAAAATATTTTGTACGAGGTGTTTTATTCATTAAAACGTTTGTGTTTTAATCGTTTGCATTATTCATAGAAAAAAAATTATATATATTTTTTTTTTTCATTGAAAAAACATTTTGATTTAAAGCTGAACTGAGAAACAAGTTTTCCCATGCAGGGCAACTGTGCCTGCACTGCACGGGTCAACGGCTCGTTTTTGTCTAAGGTATTGAATAAGAGAGATATACTTTCCTTAATCCTCCCTGCACAAGACCGGTAACTGTGGCTCTTGCCCCTACCCTGTGGTCTTGTGCAGTGAACTGCTCTTGACTTCATCCCATAGCCCTGCACTGGATGTGAGGACGTCAGGAACAGTCCACTGCTGGACAAAATAAGCACAGCCCCACTGCATGGGAAAACTTCTTCTTCTTCTTTTTTTTTTTTTTGCCTGGAGTTAGGCTTTAAAACTGAGCTCCAAACCTCCCTTCAGTCTTGCACAGTTGTACAGGCTTCTCCCCTGTACTGAAATGTCTTTCTCTTAAAAGAGATGTTGTACAGTATGGGATTTTTTTTTTCAACAATCGTACTTGCTTACCTAGGTGGTCCCCCTGGCTCTAACACTGAGAATGGAGCGATCCAACATTGCCGATCGCTTGGTTCTCTGGCCTCTGTGAGCAGAGAGCTGGTGACTGTCAGTCACCGCTCTCTGCGCTTGCTCACTAGAGCACTAGGCTGTGGAGGGGGCAGGAGTGGCCGGCTCAGGCTTTCAGCGGCTCACTGAGAGGCCGAGACTAGTGCTGGTCCAGGCAAGTGGGCAGATACTGACACCATTGTCACAATCTTGCCTGAGCCTGCATCGGGTCTGTGATTTCAGCAGACTTCAGCCTGCTGTCTGCTGAAAACTGGTCACAGGAGTGCAGAAAGAATTTAAATGAGGGTGTGTATCTATCACAGGGTAGAGCACAAGAACATACTTAAGTTTCAATGATATATTTGATATCCTCTACATCTTGTATTATTGTACAAACTGCTAATCTTTGGATATGAATTATGTGTAGACTGTACTAATGTTGACAGGATATCAAATGGGACTTGATGTATATTTATAATCCCTTTCTTTTAATTTTGATTTTTAACTATAGTAATTTTACTTTTTTCTAAATAATAAATAATATTTTTGAATATATTGGTTGTTTTTACAACTTTCTCTTGCCTAAAAAATCCAATTGAACCTACACTTTTCTTTGAGGTCTTTTGTGTGAAGGTTCCTCCAATTTGTTTCCTTTTTTTTTTTTTTTTCCTTCAAGTGCAGAAAGAACTCCTATGATCCATAGGAGAAGTACAGCCAAACAAGCTTTGGCTGTACTTCTCCTTTTAAATTCACTTCCATTTCATTTTTCCACATCCAGTTTACATTTCATCAAGGAGGAAAAGAACATTAATTTACAGAGAAGATACAGTGGAACTCGGTCACATGTACAACTAGCAATAACTATATTTCAGATCAGCTGCGCAATGTCAGGGTTTCCATACCACATTGAAGTGGAAGGCAAGTCAAAACCTAACTAAGCTTAAATCTACTCCTATCCCCATTCTAAGCATACTCTATATATTAAAGGAAAGATACTTCTACTTGCCTATTTTGAAGTCACTTAAGTCTGGTAACATGACTGCCTTCCAGCACCAGGTTCAGTGTAGAGGAGGGTCCCCAACCCAAAGTGATATCAAGAGCACCCCTGGGAGCCCTTAACACACCTCTTTGTCTTCCTGGCCCTCTTATAGACCAGGTAGAACTGCTCAAATCAGGAGGCACTGGGCCCCTCAGGTCCCCTCACGCTAGGGAAATACTACTGATCTCCACCTTGCCCAATGGATACTTAATTCTGATTCCTTCCCATGGGTAGGACCCCATCATAAGGAAGAGCACTATGACAGCCATTCCTGCCAACAGATGCAACACTTTTTTTTTATTTATTTTTTTTATTAAATTTCTTAATGAACAAACGCCACAAGAAGTCATCCACATTGAACCAAAAATAGAATAAAAGTTTCAAAATCCACTAGATCGATTATTAATCCAAAAGGGAATTCTTTCCCAGATGACCCCAAACATTTCTCATTTGGGAACACTCCTATTATAAACAATGGCTCCCATGGGTATTCAATGCTGTATACGGTTTGTCCAGCCAATTTGCCCACATTTTATCATACTTACTAGGACAGCCCCTATTTATACAAGTATCTCTATATGATGGAAGATTATTATTTACCAATTGTTTCCAATATGAAAGCAGAGGGGACTGAAGTTTCTTCCAATGCAACTCGATATCTTTTCTTGTGTAAAAAAATGTTATACTAGCAAACACTTGCTCTGAAACTGTAGGAATAATAGTCTCTACCAAACCCAATAAACAGACACACATGGAAATCAGTAAAGGAGCAGAGGTGATCGACTTCAATAAATCTACCACTTCCACCCAAAAAATTGCTATATATGGGCAGGTCCAGGATATATGTGTAAAATCCCCCTGGATCGCTCCACATTGCCAGCACTCTGTGTGGAGTGATATATGCTCTATGTACCAATTTATACTGGATCACACAGTCTCTCAAAGATCGCAAAGGGAAAACGCCACATAACCCTCCTATCCTACATATCTAAATCTGGAATATCTCGCACCAACCTAGCTCTAACAATCTGTAGTGTCCTGATAGAAATGAATATAAGATGTGAGTACAATCTTGAGGTGGGCTTATCCAAGCACTCAGACCTAAGCACTAGTTCTAAAGTGGATTGTCTAATCGTTAAACTATCCTGTGGAAATTGTGCATGAAAAGTGTGAAGAAGCTAAAAATATCGAAATAAGTGGGAACTTGGAACATTAAAAGTCAAAGTAAGTACAGTATTGAAAAGGTAGATAATTTCCGATTAGTAATCACCTAAGAGAATATTTTTACATTATATTTAGTCCATGCAATAGGCTCTGGTGTTTTAAAAAATTGAGGAAGAGAAGGATTAAACCATAAAGGGACACTTGGAGAAAAAGCACCTAATGCCGTGTACACATGACCGGACTTTCCGGCAGACTAGGTCTGACGATCTTCCCGACGGACTTTCCGAACGGAACTTGGCCACACACAATCACACCAAAGTCCGACGTACGACCGGACTAAAATAAGGACGTTCATAACCAGTAGCCAATAGCTGCCCTAGCGTCTGTTTTCGTCCGTCGGACTAGCATACAGACGAATGGATTTTTCGACCGGACTCGAGTCCGTCAGAAAGAATTGAAACATGTTCTAAATCTAAAGTCCGTCTGATTTTTCGAAAGCAAAGGTCCGATGAAGCCCACACACGATCGAATTGTCTGACGTATTTGTTCCATCGGACCTTTGCTGTCGAAAAGTCTGGCCGTGTGCACATGGCATAAGGATAGTGCTCACATTTAAGACCAGCCTCCCAGGCTCAAATAGTAATGAGCAATGAAGGAGTCAACTGATATGGTGAACCTTGAGAGTATCCATGGAGCCCACTACTGCCACTTCCAGACAGGTAGAAGGGTTATATGTATCAGGATTCAGTCACCATGCAGCCATAACAACTTCGTGGCTAAAAGTATTTATATAAATCCAGAAATGCTAGCCCTCCCTGTTCACAAGGGCACTTCAGGGTAGTTAATTTATACCTGGGGTTCTTTGATCCCCATAGAAAAGATGAAAAAAGTTGGTTTAATTTAAAAAAAAGGACATAGTGGGGAGTCTCTAAATAAGTATATAAATTTTGGTATGATTTTCATTTTTAAAAGATTAATACGTCCCAATAGAGACAATAGTAGAAACTTCCATATTTTAAATTTTGACCCAATGTCTCCCAGAATCTGAGTTAAATTCAAAGAAATAAATTCAGAAGCTTGGCAGGAAATTACAACTCCTAAATATTTGAAATTCTCCACTCACTGTAATGGAATATCATTTGAAGCCGTACTACGGGCCTCCCTATCTATTGGAAACAGCAAAGACTTGTTCCAATTTACCTTCAACCCTATGTCTATTGAGAAAGAATCCAATATCTTCAAAGCCCCTTGCAGAGAGGGTCCAGCATCATTTAAAAATAGTAAAAGGTCATCTGCGTACAAGGCTACCCTCTCCTCCAACCAACCAATCCGCAATCCCTTACTACTGGTGGAGGTGCATAGAGCCTCCGCCACAGGCTCCATAGCAATAGCAAAGAGGGTCGGAGAGAGATTGCAGCCCTGCCGAGTTCCCCTAAATCATGAAAAAACAGTTGCCAATCCTCCCCCCCCCCCCATCTTAACTGCAGCTGTTGGATTTCTATATAACCTGCAACCATTTTATAAATACCATTGGAAAACCCATTCTGCGGAGTACCTCCCACAGGAAGGTTCACTCCAAAGTATCAAAAGCCTTCTCTATATCTAGGGGGACATTGACCCAAGAACCTGTATTAATATGTGAGGCATGAATATTGGTATACAATCTCCTTAAATTCACATCTGTAGCCCTACCAGACATGAACCCTGTCTGTCTGAATCAATAATATTAGACAGTATTGGTTGTATTCACCTAGAAATTAGCTTTGTCAAAATCTTAAAATCTACATTTAAAAGAGCAATGGGCCTATTTGAAGCACAGGAAGATGGATCTTTTGGATGCTTATGAATTAAAACTCTATGGGCATGGCTCATTGATTCTGGTAAGGCTCCTTCCCTCAGGCAGAGTAAAGTAAAGCCAGTACAGTAGCTAAAAGCTTTCCATAAGCCTTATAAAATTCAATAGGAAGGCCACCTGGCCCTGGTGACTTCCCCAATGGAAAGGAATCGATGACCGAGAGGACCTCCTCCGATGTAATTGGGTGTACAACACTTGATCTTAGCCAAAAGGCTGAGAAGTATTGAAGTCAATCTTTGATTGCAACAAAGTCCAGTCTATGCCATGATTAGTTTATATAATTTTATTTACTGAGGACAAGTTCCTTTTAAAAATAGGCATATCCTGTGTAACAGATGGAGACCAACCCCCCCCCCCCCCCCCGCATTAAAAGGTGGTCTCACCTGACCACCTTGAAGATCCTGTGGCCACATGGAAAAAGGTGTTATGGTTAGGTGAAATTAAAATTCAATTATTTGGCCTCAACACCAATCGATATGTCTGGCAGAAATCCATTACAGCTTACCATCCAAATAACACCATTCCTACAGTAAAGCATGGAGGTGGTAATATCCTGTTATGGAGGTTTTTCCTGTTTCAGGGACTTGTCAGGATGGAAGGAAAAATGGATGGGACAAAATACCATCAGGTTCTTGAGGAAAATCTGCAGCCCACTGCCAGAAAGATGTCAATGGGAAGAAGGTTTACCTTCCAACATGGCAATGACCGAAAGCACGCAACTAAAAAGACGGAGGAGAAAATAAAGGTGAAACAGTTGAATGTCCTTGCAGGTTCTAGTCAGAGCCCAGACTTAAACCCCATTTAAAAATCTGAGGAATGACTTCAGTCCACAAACGGTCACCATCAAATTTAACTGAACTTGAGCAATTCTGCAAAGAAGAGTGGGCAACGTTAGTAGAGACATAAAGGCTGTAAGTAAAGCAAAAGGTGGTCCAACAAAACACTAACATAAGGGGGTGATCCTTTTTTTTTGTTTTTATTTTTTTAAATCCTGACATGTTGGGGTTAAATCTTTCACTTATGATGTTATAAATTGCACTAGTAAACACCGCTGGATAAAACAAAAACTGTGTCTGTCTTTATTGCAGGCTTCAAAGCAACAAAATGTGATTATTTTATATACCCACTGTATATCAATGGAGAATGCTCGTTAAATCGTAGTGAGGTTTAGCAGGTAATATCTTAATGCTGGTTAATGGTACCTACCTGAGTGTGAGGACGAGTCTAGGAATTACTGCCAATAGGACTTAAGGAGGCCAGAGCTTTAATCCTATATGAATGACATTCTATCCATGCTTGCATTTATCATAGTGCCCGGTCCACTTATGTAATGAAAGCACAAGTATATGTTTTTATTCAATTAATAGTAAGCAATATTACACTATTGTGTTGTATTTTATGTTTGTATCCTTCCCATATTGATAGAATTCACAGAGTTGGAATGATGGAAAAGAGATCCATAATAAAATTTAGGATTACCTAATCTAATTGTTTTCTACCTATAAGAAATCTGGAGATAATGCTTATCTGACTTTTATAATTTGAGGTTTATCCCATCTGGGGAGTGAGCCTTGGCGATGGATAACAAAGTTGGAGGACATATAAACATGTGGAGTCCAGAACACTTGTTGTGAATATTTTACCTGGTTAAGGCCTGGTTCACACTAGTGTGATTTCAGATGCAACTTGAGTTGCACAGAATCACATGACAATGGAAATCACATTGTTTTCAGTGGTGCCCATTCACATCAATACGACCCGGCATGGAGCGATTTTGGAGGTGGTTCCTGTACTACTTTGGTGCCATTCCAGTGTGATGTTAGCCTCATAGACTATCAATCAAATCTTATCAAAGTTGCATACAAGTTGTACTACATATTCTCACTAAAAGTTGGATCGAAAGCGTATTGCAGCAGTGTGAACATGGCCTAAAGGTGGTAGACGCCACTTTTGCAAGGACATTCTTTGTGTGGTGAATTAAACGGTTACAATGTTGCAATGTTGCCATCACATGACCAACTAAACACCTTACACTTTCTCCCCTGATTCCCACTGTACTTACCTCTGTGGGTGATGAATAGTAAGTATCCTACCCATGTAGACAGAACTGATCTGTCCTGGCTGCATGGGTAGGGTACTGACAAACTCATCGCCCACAAAGGTAAGTATAATGGGGATAGGGAAAGGAGGGTGTAAGGTTTTATTTTTTTATTGAACTAACCCTTTTAATAAACAAATATAATAGAACATATGGTATTTTTAGAAGACAAAAAGGAAGCAAATAACAGAAGTTCATTGTTATGGTTTACATACACTTTAAACTTTAACAATTTTTATGACCACATGTCTGCTTCTCCCGCTGCCCAACACTTGGCTATTATTTGCTCTTTCATTCCTTTTGAACGCTGCACAACTCTCAGTGATGACTCTATAATGTTACACAGCAAGAGGTGACCTAATCTTTACCCCCCTTGATGACTAGCTTGGCTAATCAGCTTAATGAGTTAGTAGAGAATGGTTGGTGGTGCGGGGGGGGGGGGGGGGGGGGTGTGACAGGTGGAGAGGAGCATCAAGATACTAACGGAGAGAAGAAAAGGAACGGAAATCTGTTTAAAGATATGCATTTGGACTTAGAAAAGTCGTGATTGTTTAAAAGAAAGAAAGAAAACCTTTTTGTAGGTGAGGCCCAGTGGAGCAAGTTTCTTCTGAACTGGTGGAACGTTAACCAAAGATGACCACATGAAAAAATTACAGACCTGTCTGGTTGACGACCATAAAGGAGGAAGAAGGTGAAAAATTGCAAGACTTTTATGAATTTCATTAATGGGCTTGAAAGAGTGGAGAATGTACTGGTTGTGAGAAGGTGGAGATTAGAAGAAGGAGAGAGAACAGACAGAACAGTCCTAAGTCAAAGAAGAAGGTAAGCAAGGGAAAAAAAAAGCAGATTAAAGATCAGGATTAGGTGACCGGCTATGTCCATCTTTTCTATTGCACACACACACGCTCCATTGAAATATCTCGAAGAATCTTCATCTTCCCAAAGAAAGTTCGGAGGAAGTCCAACCACATTAACGTTTGGTGAATAAAAGATGTTCAGGTGAGAGATTTATTCATGACTTCTTGTAGAAAAAAAAAAAGCTATAATGATCTGCAATAAAGTAACTGAACTGTACCCATGTTCATTTTGTAAGTGGTAGGGCTGAAGCAGGAGAGATAACCATTTATTTTTCTTAACAATAGGACTGCCTTTTATTTTATTATTCCTATAAGGTTACGGTAACATAAAAACATGATAAAATATTTTACATTTGAAAAACTTTTTCAAAGGAAATAAAAAAGTATTTGTACATATATATTTTTCTCCAATTATAATCGTATAAGCTCCTTAAAAATCCTGATTATTAGAATAGACTTACAGAACCATAAATGTCATATAGACGCAATGATGATCTTGCGCAATTTACAAATACCTGTACATCAACCCCATGACAACCTGCCAAATGTAATTTTTTTTGTTTTTGAACACAATGGATAAATGAAAATCTGTAAACAAGGTAGGTGACGAGTTGCAACATTTTATTTAATTGCCAAATCTTATCATATCAGTTTTATTTGAAAGCTCATGTTACCCTTAAAGACTGAAAGGCAACAGAAGGCGATGGGTAGAGCAAAATACTTAAATGTGGTTTGTTAATATATGAGGCATTTCGGATATTCAAGTATTTTTAAATTACTTTTATAATTTCTCATATGTTACCTCTCACTACCATTACCTTCTGTTTGTTGGTGGGTTATTTTGTTTGTGTTTTATCTAAACGTTAATACCTTTTATGCTTTTATAGTAGACTAAATTTACCCATATTCACAGCTGTGCACATTATAGTCCAAATCCTACTTGACCTCCTTGTGGCCTGACTGGAAAATCCCTTGAGCAATCCCTTTAGCAAGGCAAAGAGAAATGGTTACTAGGTTAGATCAAGAGGTCCAGATGGACAATGACTACTATATTTCTAAGATTCTTGTTTAATGGTTTAAATATGTACTTATTTGCTTTTTTTTTTAAATTTGTCCACTTTTGTTCTTCATTTCTCTTTTCAAAATCCTTCTTCACTAGCTTGAAACCTGAACGATGATGTCCATCCATCTCTAAAACTTGTCCAAGGTCACCATGCCTCGTCCAAACTCCTTAATTTTCCTTTCGAACCATCCTCGATGGAAGTTGCCAATATCTTCCCTCTTGTTTTTCTTCATAATGATTCTATTACCAAGCACTATCCGGACAACCACCTTTCGAATTGGCTTAGTAGGGCCATGGACATGTGACCCACTAATTGCCAAAGCACTGCCCAATATTGCAGCTCGGCTAGCAATTTCTGACCTAAACTCTGATCACACCCTTGCCTCTGGAATTTGGTTTGAGCATGTGCTGTTGCCTCAAGGATGTTCAGCACCACGTGCATTTGCGGCCTTCACACTCATGGAGCATTCAGTGGCTGCTTTTGTTGGACCTGCCAACCCTTCATATTGCTCTGCTGCAAACCTTCTTACAAAAGGATGGAATAAGCCAATGGTTTCGTGGTCTTGTCTTGGAGCGCTTAGCCCAATTCCACATCCAGCTCACATTCTGTATTCTGTATTAAGCTTTTTCCAGTGGGCAGGAGTGGCTATAGTAATGGGGCCACAGGAATATTGGGTTGGAGCTGGCATGGATCTAGCAGATGCTCTCCGTAACTGGGGCCTGCCTATAGGACCAGTAGTCACCTTGGAGGAAGGGGAAAAAGGAGCAAGAGATGCCCTGAAGAGAATAAAGAGAAAACGTAGAGTGAGAGGTAGGCATTTGTTAATGTTTAAAATAATCCTATGCTTTGCCCATGCTTTACCCCTTTTAATTTAGCTCCTTGAAGGCAAGAGAAAAAACCCAAGAGAGCTGGTCAATAACCAGGCCTGTCATAAGAGCAGTGAGTGAAAAGCTTTTCCATACCTGGAAGTACTGGGGATTTGCACTGCTGGGGAAGGGGGCCTTATAGCAAACCCATTGCTTTACCTTACATGGGCAGATTAGCACTAAAGCTGAATTACTTAAGTAATCTTATGAAAGCAAGCATTATATGGTGTTTCTCCTCCATTTTTGTTATACCCTCTG
This sequence comes from Lithobates pipiens, assembly GCF_037356315.1. Lineage (NCBI taxonomy): Eukaryota > Metazoa > Chordata > Amphibia > Anura > Ranidae > Lithobates > Lithobates pipiens. The sequence goes on along the minus strand of NW_027507903.1, from coordinate 609,809,554 downwards.
CCAAAGAAACTGCCCTTCAACCTTGACCCAATGAAGGTCTCATCCAGTGACACATAAAGGCATCTAAAGTTATATGCAGATCTTGACTTCTATAACTTGGCCTGACCGTCCCCCCCCCCCCCCCCCGTATCTGTGACTGGTGGCCTAATTGACCAACAGGAACGCTTGGGATGTGGAAATGGGTGGTGTAACCTACCCCTTAAAATCCAGAGAATTTAAACTTCTACTAGCACAGAAATCAAACCCTTAACCTTTTCCTAAAAAAATAACACTAAACCTACCCTAAAACTCGACAGCCTTCCCTTCAGTCTTGCACGGTTGCACAAGCTCTTCTCCTGTAGCACATTAGCTTACTCTGACTTCACTGCACACTGTAAGCTTCTCACAATGTGCTTTAGAAGCAGCAGCAAGTCAGGTAGATCCCTTCTGACTGGAAGACATTCTGCATCCTCTAGCTTTTTCCTCCCTAGCTTGACTGTCATTTGGCAGGCCATTTTATTCATTCGATTTCAGTTCTTTTAATCTTAGAGGCCCAGCATCACATTTGTGCTTTACCTACGGCAGTCTGCTTGCCCCTCCCACCAGCCATCAACTGACTGCATTGCATAGAGAAGTGCAGAGATCCAGCAATGACATAACTGTGTTTAAAACAAGGTTTTCATGTAATGCAAACAGAAAGGGAGGGAAAAGCAAAAAGGGAAGGAGAAAGGAAAAGGAAGGAAAGGGAAAGAAAAACTAAATTGATATTAAACACAAGCTTTAAGGTGTATTGAAACCAAACTTTTTGTTTTCTATATGGAAGGGTATAGCAACCTGTCAGATTATTTTTATGCTGTCTGTGTCCTGTTGGGGTGACTTCCAATCACACAGCAGGAAGTAGGAAGAGATCTCTCCAAAGTGAATGGGTATCCCCTTTTAGACAGTTGTCACTAGAGTAGTTGGCCAAAAACTGGAGCATTTCTCTTCAACCCTAGTTCCCGTGACAATTCAAAATTTTGGATTTGCCATCACCTTCATTACCAGATCCACAGGGCACCAGAGTCAATAGTGAGGGTCAATATCACTGAGCAGGGACACAATTGGCAATAAAAACCTGACAGGGGTTCAATTGCTTACCCCATTCTATCCGAAACAAAGAAGCTTGTTTTGGCTTTACATACACTTTAACCTAACCCTTAATAGAACCATAATCCATAAAACCTAACTTAACTATGAGAATGAAAGCAAAGTGACAGGTTCTCTTGATCGGGCCATCCTTCCCCACCTACGCAGTGATACCTTCCCAGTGCGCCCCTACCACCCTGTGCCTGTGCAGAAGAGCTACGCTTATTCCTTGACTAAGCTCTGTGATGGGGCTTACACAAGCTTACTGACCTTCTCCCTTCCCCCTCAGGCCTGTTTACTCTACTCAGACAGTAGGTGGGCCTTGCTACTCAGGTCCGAGCACTTTATCCTTGGTGAAAGGGGAGAAGTGACATGCTCTTGAGCATTGAGGTTCCTCTTTAGGTTTGTATTCTTTTACCCATAAAAATACTTTTTTTCCAAATGAGCAACAGTCCCTTAAAATCAGAGACAGTTGGGAGCTATGTATTTATTAAAGCGGGAGTCCGCCGGGACTCCGCGTTTTTTTTTTTTTTTTTAAAGCCAGCAGCTACAAATACTGCAGCTGCTGACTTTTAAAATAGTGACACTAACCTGTCCAGCGCGCCCGCGATGTCGGCACCCGAAGCCGATCTCTAGATCGTCACTCGGGTGCTGCCACCACCATCTTGGGTATGGGAATCAGGAAATGGAGCCTTTCGGCTTCATTTCCCGGTTCCCTACTGCGCATTCGCGAGTCGTGCTGCGCAATAAGGACGGTCCCCGCTGCCTCTGGGATCTGTGTGTTTCCCAGCAGGCAGCGGGGCACTTGCGGAAGGGGGCGGGCACTTGCGGAAAGGGGCGTAATCGACGCCCCTTTCCGCAGAGAGCTATCCCGGAAGTGGGTGCAGTTACCTGGATTATCCAGGTAACTGCACCCCCCTCCCCCCTGAAAGGTGCCAATTGTGGCTCCGGAGGGGGGGAGGATTCCGATGAGCGGAAGGTCCATTTTAGGGTGGACCTCCGCTTTAAGACATGTGGAGCTATCCACTCTCTGTTATACTTTGCCATAATACCGTGGCCTGCATTTTGTGGGCTATTCTTAAAATTCAGGATGTTAAATTGAGCCTGTGGTACCTCTGTGCGTAACACACATTTGTAAAGCATATCTCTGTGCCTTATAAAAGTGGAAGGAAATCTTTTAGGCCTATTGCTGCTATATGGACTCCCACTCTAAGTGTATCAATTAGTGATTTGTCAAACTGCCTTGGTTTTAGTTCGAAGCAGGGTTCAGCAAACTTCAAAGAAGGATACCAAACCCAACCCATTTAAATCAATAGGAGCTGAATCCGTCAAATTAAAAATGCCCATTTTCTGGACTAAGAAAACCCAACCATACCAGGCCACATGCCCTCAACATGGGAGGTGCCATGTTGATGAGGACAAGGGCCTCTTACCCACACATCTGGACCGGTGGTTTTAGGGGGTCTGCAGGTGGGGGCTTGATTGGAATCCGGAAGCCCCTTTAATAATAACGGGGGCCCCAAATACTTTCCCTGCCCAGGTGAATGAGTAGAGTGTACTCCTACTCTTTCACAGAAAAAAAGTCTTCACCGAGAAATAAAAACGTTTTACAATCCCCATGCTGCCATCAAAGAAACGGGCGGAGGTAGTCACAACATCACTACCCAAAGGTGGCCATGTGGCCATACTTAGGCAATGATGCATTGCTCCATTCCCTGGCCATTTGATTACATGGCTGAGGATTACTGGCAATGTTAGTGAATGGACCAGGGGACATCAGTGATTGGTAAGGACAAGATGGTTGCAAGCACCCACTGCTCCCTTGACAGCTGGGATAATGATGACATCATTGCCCAAATGTGGCCATGTGGATATATTTAGGCAAAGATGTAATGCTCCATTCCCCACCCATTTGCTTATGTGACCATAGAAGTTAATTTTCTGGGTGGCATCAGTGGTTGGCAAGGATGTGGCGTTGCAAGCACCTGCTGCTTCCTTAGCAACCATTGATAGCCAGAAGCTGTCAAGTTCATCTACACTGAATGCCCCAAATGTTTCTTGTTCAGATGAATGTCTGCGCAACCAGTGTTCAGTGAACACTGAACTCATCCATAGTAGCAATAATCATACTTAGAAATCCTAAAATAATTTACCCAAATTTTATATTACCCTTAGACCTAATAATGAAACTCAGATTAACCCCAACCCTTGAGAAGTTGATCTGAAAGACTTTATCATGATCACAACCCCCTCAGCCCAACTCTTAACCCTAAACCTAATTATAAAAGCATCTAAAACCTTGACCTAACCACAACCCTTATTACCTGAAATAGTACATTTCCTCAATCCTTATTAACTCTTCCCCAAATCCATAACCCTTAAGATTAACCAAACCCAACCCATTGTCAACCCAAACTCTAACCATACTCATATGAATGGTTACAAACCCAGCCCCCAACCCCTAATTACAGCTCTAACCCCATTGCTATCTCCCAACTAACCCCTCATTTTCACCATTGATCCCTAAGCATACTTTCTATTAGCCATAATTCTAACACCGCTATTATTTTTGTGCTGATTTTTAATTTTTTTGCAATAAACCAAAATTAAGCTGTAATATCTGAACAAAAAAAATTACCGGTAACATATCATAACTCCATGCCAAATTTATTAAATCAGATAATTTAGCTCACAGTACCATCAGCTGTGTGTGGCACAGCTAAAAATGGCTTGGTAGCAGCTACTGGTTCCATGGGTTACTAAACAGAGGGCTGTCCTTAGTCACTTGTACATCTGAAGGCTGCTGATATCATGAGCCACCTAGACTTCACTGCAAGGATGTTCACAAGCCATGTGATGTGTTACAGAAGACAACAAAGGTCACTACATAGAAAGAATTTATAAAAATTAAGTGAAGAAAAGTAAATGCTCTAAAAACAATAAATCATTTTGTATACCGTATATGTACAACAGCTTTTGGACTGCATCTATAATACACCTCATATAGTGTTTAAGTCTGTTTTGGCCTTTCCTGCTGTGCTGTGAATTTGGAAGCCTCAAGTCAATTTCAAACTTTACTGTTGTTTTTGCTAGTTCAGATTCTCTAAATCTTGGGATTTTGTTGCAACTTTATCATTCGCTAGCCCCACAATACTGCTAGATGTGATTGCTGAGTGGCCAATTTCAACATGTCCCCTGACCTCCAAACCACCACTAACCTGACCTTTGCCCCTACCTGACCCATCTCAACCCCTAAAATGAAGCTGTATTTTCTTGGATGAGCCGAACACCCCCCTGTTCGGTTTGCACCAGAACCTGCGAACAGACCTAAACTTCATGTGAACTTTAGAACCCTATTAAAGTCTATGGGACTCGAACGTTCAAAATCTAAAGTGCGAATTTTAAAGGCTAATATGCAAGTTATTGTCCTAAAAAGTGTTTGGGGACCTGGGTCCTGCCCCAGGGGACATGTATCAATGCAAAAAAAAGTTTTAAAAACGGCTGTTTTTTCGGGAGCAGTGATTTTAATAATGATTAAAGTGAAACAATAAAAGTGTAATATTCCTTTAAATTTTGTACCTGGGGGGTGTCTATAGTATGCCTGTGAAGGGGCGCATGTTTCCTGTGCTTAGAACTGTCCCTGCACAAAATGTCATTTCTGCAGGAAAAAAGTCATTTAAAATCACTCGCGGCTATAATGAATTGTTGGCTCCCTTAATACAGAGAACACTCATTGAAAGTCATTGATAAAAAAAAAAAAAAAAAAAAAAGGTACCCCTACCATTTCACAAAGAAAGTGTAAAAAATTGTTAAATAAGACAAACACACTTTTGAAAAAGTCCTTTATTAAAAAAAAATAAAAAAAGATTCCAGTGGTAGTAATCCACTCTTGCTATCCAGCGACGGATGATCATCTCTCCGGGGTCCAGCGATGGCTGATCTGATCCAGCGCAGCGAATCCATCCATCTTCTGTCTCCACGGAGGAGACACTGTGGGATCCCGGCGGCCTGATGTTTCTTATATGCAGAGGGCGGGGCCACCCGTCACCTGACCCCGCTCCCCTCTGACGCAAATGGAGAAGCTGGGCTTCCCAAATGACGTATGGGTGACCCCACCCCCCTCTGATGTAACTAAAACCTGCGTTACATCAGAGGGGGTGGGGTCACCCATACGTCATTGGGGAAGCCCGGCTTCCCCATTTGCGTCAGAGGGGGGGGGGGCAGGGTCAGATGACGGGTGGCCCCGCCCTCCTCATATAAGAAACGTCAGGCCGCCGGGATCCCGCAGTGTCTCCGACAGTGGAGACAGAGGAAGGATGGATGGACTGCGCTGCGCTGGACTGGAGGGAGAGATCACCCGTCGCTGGATCAGATCAGCCATCGGTGGACCCCAGAGAGATGATCATCCGTCGCTGGATAGCAAGAGTGGATTACCACCGCTGGAATCTTTTTTTTATTTTTTTTATTTTTAATAAAGGACTTTTTCAAATGTGTGTTTGTCTTATTTAACAATTTTTTACACTTTCTTTGTGAAATGGTAGGGGTACTTTTGTACCCCCTTACCATTTCAAACAGGGTGGGGCCAGGATCTGGGGGTCCCCTTGTTAAAGGGGGCTTCCAGATTCTGATAAGCCCCCCGCCCGCAGACCCCCACAACCACCAGCCAGGGTTGTGGGGATGAGGCCCCTGGCCCTTGACATGGCGCTTTTTGGGGGGACCCCAAAGCATCCTCCCAATGTTGAGGGCATGTGGCCTGGTATGGTTCGGGGGGGCGCTCTCCCGTCCCCCCTCTTTTCCTGCGGCCTGCCAGGTTGCGTGCTCGGATAAAGGGTCTGGTATGGATTTTTAGGGGGAACCCCACGTCAATTTTTTTTTGACGCGGGGTTCCCCTTAATATCCATGCCAGACCTGAAGGGCCTGGTAATTGAATTCTTCATTTTTCTATCAATGACTTTCAATGAGTGTTCTCTGTATTATGGGAGCCGACAATTCATTATAGCCGCGAGTGATTTTAAATGACTTTTTTTCCTGCAGAAATGACACTTGCAGGGACAGTTCTAAGCACGGGAAACATGCGCCCCTTCACAGGCATACTATAGACACCCCCCGGTGCGAAATTTAAAGGAATATTACACTTTTATTGTTTCACTTTAATCATTATTAAAATCACTGCTCCCGAAAAAACGGCAGTTTTTAAAACTTTTTTTTGCATTGATCCATGTCCCCTGGGGCCCCTAAACACTTTTTAGTACAGTAACTTGCATATTAGCCTTTAAAATTAGCACTTTAGATTTCTCCCATAGACTTGTACAGGGTGTTCCGTGGCTTTTGGAATTTGCCGCGAACACCCCAAATTGTTCACTGTTCCCCGAACAGGCAATGTTCCAGTCGAACGTGAGTTCGACTCGAACTCGAAGCTCATCTCTACTCTCTAACACAAGGGTCTCAAACTGGTGGCCCTCCAGCTGTTGCAGAACTACAATTCCCATGAGGCATAGTAAGGCTGACAGTTAAAAGCATGTCTCCCCTAGGCAGAGGCATGATGGGACTTGTAGTTCCGCAGCAGCTGGAGGGCCACCAGTTTGAGACACCTGCTCTAACAGTTAACTTAAAGCGGAGGTCCACCCTAAAGTGGACCTTCCGCTCATCGGAACCCTCCCCCGCTCCGGCGCCACAATTGGCACCTTTCAGGGGGGAGGGGGGTGCAGATACCTGTACAGTACAGGTATCTGCACCCACTTCTGGGATAGCTCTCTGCGGAAAGGGGCGTAGATTACGCCCCTTTCCGCAAGTGCCCGCCCCTTTCCGCAAGTGCCCCGCTGCCTGCTGGGAAACACACAGATCCCAGAGGCAGCGGGGACCGTCCTTATTGCGCAGCGCGACTCGCGCATGCGCAGTAGGGAACCGGGAAATGAAGCCGAAAGGCTCCATTTCCTGATTCCCATACCCAAGATGGCGGCGGCAGCATCCGAGAGACGATCTAGAGATCGGCTTCGGGTGCCGACATCGCGGGCGCGCTGGACAGGTAAGTGTCACTATTTTAAAAGTCAGCAGCTGCAGTATTTGTAGCTGCTGGCTTTTAAAAAAAAAAAAAAAACGCGGAGTCCCGGCAGACTCCCGCTTTAACCACTTTCAGACCAGACCATTTTGCTGGTCAATGACCAGAGGTCTTTTTACAATTTGGCACTGCTCTGCTTTAACTGGTAATTGCGCGGTCATGCAATGTTGTACCCAAACAAAATTTGCGTCCTTTTTTTCCCACAAATAGAGCTTTCTTTTAAAGGGATTTGACTGACTCTGCGATTTTTATTTTTTGCGATATAAACGTAAAAAGACCGCAAATTTTGAAAAAAAATGATATTTTCTACTTTTTGTTATTAGAAAAATCCAATAAACTCAATTTTAGCCATACATTTAGGCCAAAATGTATTCAGCCACATATCTTTGGTAAAAAAAAAGTCAATAACTGTATATTTATTGGTTTGCGCAAAAGTTGTCACAAACTAAGGTACGTTTTCTGGAATTTACGCAGCTTTTAGTTTATGACTGCCTATCTCATTTCTTGAGGTGCTAAAATGGCAGGGCAGTACAAAACCCCCCCAAATTACCCCATTTTGGAAAGTAGACACCCTAAGGAAATTGATAAGAGGCATGTTGAGCCCATTAAATATTTTATTTTTTTGCCTCAAGCGATTGAATAATGACACAAAGTTGTCACTAAATGATATATTGCTCACACATGCCATGGTTATATGTGGAATTTTACCCCAAAATACATTCTGCTGCTTCTCCTGAGTACGGGGATACCACATGTGGTCGACTTTTTGGAAGCCTAGCCGCGTACGGGGCCCCGAAAACCAAGCACCGCCTTCAGGCTTTCTAAGGGCGTAAATTTTTGACTTCACTCCTCACTACCTATTACAGTTTTGAAGGCCATAAAATGCCAAGATGGCACAAAACCCCCCAAATGACCCCATTTTAGAAAGTAGACACCCCAAGCTATTTGCTGAGAGGCATGTTGAGTCCATGGAATATTTTATATTTTGCCACAAGTTGCGGGAATATTACAAACTTTTTTTTTTTTTTTTTTCACAAAGTTGTCACTAAATGATATATTGCTCACACATGCCATGGGCATATGTGAAATGACACCCCAAAATAAATTCTGCTGCTTCTCCTGAGTACGGGGATACCACATGTGTGGGATTTTTTGGGAGCCTAGCCGCGTACGGGGCCCCGAAAACCAAGCACTGCCTTCAGGATTTCTAAGGGTGTAAATTTTTGATTTTACTCCTCACTACCTATCGCAGTTTTGAAGGCCATAAAATGCCAAGATGGCACAAACCCCCCCCCCCCAAATGACCCCATTTTGGAAAGTAGACACCCCTAAATTTAGGGGTACACTAGTGAGACTCACAGGTAAAAAAGCACCTAGGCTGTCAGCGACTGTATCAAAACGCTACAAAAAAAACTGTTAGCGATCGCAGGGATCAGGCCTGACTCTGCGAACGCTGCAGTTATGTGTGTTGTGTTTTGTAAGTGACAGTGATCGATCGATACTGCACTTGGGTGGGCTGGGCTGGGCTTGGTGGAGGGGCTAAACGCAGGTGCTAGCAGGTATCTGGGCTGATCCCGCTAACAATGCGTTTTGGGAAACCTAAACTGCTGGCGACAGTAATATAGATCTGATCAGATACTATATTACTAAGGGAGGTGTATGCTTTGCGCGTGGGTGTTAGCGGTACTGGCACTAACCTGACACTGCCTGGGGCGACGCAGACCTTATCTGACCCTCAAACTTATATCACCCGCCGGGTGATCAGGGGGTTAAACCTTTATTAGGTAATAAATGGTGGATGCCCTGAAACTATAAAAAAATAACTAACTAACCAGCGTCACCTGTAACAGTTATATGGTGATCACTGGTGAAAGGGTTAACTAGGGGGCAATCAGGGGGCTTTATGCGGTAGTATATGGGGGTCCCTGGCGCTATAAAAAGCTGCGGCGAACCTAAATACCTACCTGCCTAACTAGCGTCACCTGTGACACTAATACAGCGATCAGAAAAACGATCGCTTATTAGGCTGGGTTCACACTGGAGCGATGCGGGAACGCCACGAATCTGCGGCGGGTTCCGGCATCACACTGCCCTATGCGAACTGCTGGGAGTGTCAGTGAAATGTTAATGACACCCCCAGATCAGTTCGCATATCGCAGTGCGATCTGCAAACTCGGACAGGAATCGGATCGCATGGTGTGAACACCCATGCGATCCGATTCTGCTGCGGACCAAAAAAAGGGTCCCGTGCGAGTTAGCGGCGGGTGCGACGCGAATTCAGCCATACTATCTGTATGGCTGAACTCGAATCGCACAGAGATCGGATGTGATTTGCACTGCAGTGCGGTGCGAATCACATCCGTTCTCATAAACCGCTGCAATGTGAACCCAGCCTTAGTGACACTGGCGACGGGGGGTGATCACGGGGTTAAACCTTTATTGGGGGGGTTAGAGGGGTACCTTAGAACTAAAGGGGGCTAACCCTAACTGCCCTAACAGTTATTACAGTCAATTGCAATTGGTGTCACTGTGACTGGGGGTGCAGGGGTGATTGGGGGGTTATCGGGGGGTGAAGGGGGGGTGAGAGTGTGCCTGGCATGCTCTACTGTGTAGTGTAGTGTTGGTGCAACTCACCGATCCTCTCTCCTCGGTGCCGGAACGAAAAATACCGACACGGAGGAGAGATTACATCACTTCCTCTGCCTGTGTTTACATTACAGGAGAGGAAGTGATGTCATGCTGCACTTCCATTCGTCAGGAGCGATCGCGAGGGGGTGGCCATGAATGAATGGCCGCCCCCTCATCCCGGATCGCTCCTGAATGGATTCCGACCGCCGCTGGCACCGGGGGGGGGGCCCGATCGGGCCCCCCACCCGCGGGAAGGCAGGGACGTACATGTACGCCCATATGCCTGCCCGTGCCATTCTGTCGACGTACATCATCGTGCGGCAGTCGGCAGCTGGTTAAAGTGCATTCAAAGCCATTTTTTTAGCTTTGGTATTGAATGGGTAAGACCCATGTCGTGCTTTTTTTTTTGTCTGTGTCTCATCAGGGAAATTTCCCTTCACGTCCTGTTTTAAAAAACACAGCAGAAAAAAGGGAGAAGCTACAAAAGTGAGGGGAAGTGCCCTTTTGGACAGTTGTCACCATAACAGGTTTTCCCATTGGAAAATATGTACCCATTTTTACTGTTCTTTTTAGAAGTTGTATTTCCAATCATTTTATGTATCCCAAGACAGTGATCACCAGAACTGGTAGAGAAGGTAGAGAGGGGGCAATAAGCCCCCAACAGGGGTTCTAACTTTTCTACACTCCACCCAAAGCTGAAAAAAATAGTTTTGGAGGACCTTCCACCTGTTAACCACAAACTAAAACCAAGCACTCCAATTATTTCCTTGCATGATATAAAAAAAGAAGAAGACATTTTTAGTTTATGGAGTGCAGCATTGACTTCATCCCATCTGAAGTCCTCCTCTTACTGCTCACCTCCCATGCTGCCATATTTGATCTTGTGTCAGCGCAAGTTGACTGTCCCTTCCTCTTTGCCTGCTCTCTGCCAGGTGCTTTACTTTTCACTGCTTCCCTTGCTGCCATGTCCCGTTGAATCGTTCCTTCATAAATGACATGAATAACCAAAGGGACTTTGGGCTGCCCATTAGTATATCATCCATGCCTAGGTGAGGTTTAACGAATAGGGACAATGGAGTACTGCAAAAATAAAAGGCTGGGTTCACACTATTGTGAATTGGATGTGGATTTCCCCTGCATCCAATTCGCATGTCAGGAGACTGTGATTGGCTCTCAATAGAGCCTGTTCACACAGCTCCAGGACGGCTGCGGGGTGAATCCCACAGGGGTCCTGTGCATCTTCTGGTCCATTTCAGATCCGCATTCAGTCAAAAATTCGAACCCAGCCTTAAAGTGGAAGTAAACTCCCCTATCGTTTTCAGCCAAGGAAGCTGCCATCTTTGCCTCTGTTTAATCTTCAACTGCTATGGTGCTGCACATGTGATTCGTTATGACACCAGCCATTGGATGGTTTGATAGTTTGGCTGAGAGCACAACCAATGTGCAGTTAGCATTCCTGGCATGCCTTTTTTTTTAACTGTTTAAATCGATGGGTTTATTTCCACTTTAAGGAATTCATGATTGTGCAAATGAAGGGGAAGGAAGAATATCATACAAAGTTGATTTAATGATGAGCTAAACCTTGTACATACCCTTATCCTACCCTTACACATTACAGTAAATAACCCCTTGAAATCCTAACCTCAAAGTATAACTAGTACATTTTTTTTTGGCGGGGAGGTATGGGTTTGGATATAGTGGTATGAGATTGGAACACCAAACAGGTTATTATTGCTGTCTTCACCCAACCTCTCTATATGTTCTGTGGTGTTCTGAATGAAAGAAGATCCCAAATTTTGGATTGTTGCAATAACAGGAATAGAGGGGACATTTTCCAATGGAGACATTAGTTCTGGTGACTCTCCCGCTTTGGAGGGATCTCCCTTCAGTATCTGTTTTGGCTATGGGATAGGAAGTGAAGAGAAATCTCCCTAATGGGATACAGATGGCAAAACAGACCTGACATGGGTCATCATCCTCTTACTCTATCGAAAATGAAAAAAAAAAAAAAACAAGTTTTGCCTTTTGTTCCTGTGGTTCAAGCAATTACCTTAACCCAAAAACCTTCCAATATTTCTATGGTAATACAGGGGTCAAGAAGACCTCTCCAGGCAGGGTTTATATCAAACTAGCTTGAAGTTAATGATGAGCCGAACCAGGGGAATCCCCCAGTTCGGTTCACTCCAGAACATGCAAACACGCAAACACTGTTAAAGTCTATGAGACACGAACATGAAAAATCAAAAGTGCTAATTTTAAAGGCTTATATGCAAGTTATTGTCATAAAAAGTGTTTGGGGACCCGGGTGCTGCCCCAGGGGACATGTATCAATGCAAAAAAAAGTTTCAAAAACTGTCATTTGTTTTGGGAGCAGTGATTTTAATAAAGCTTAAATTGAAACAATAAAAATGAAATATTACTTTGAATATCGTGCCTGGGGGGGTGTCTATAGTATGCATGTAAAGTGGCGCAGTTTTCCCGTGTTTAGAACAGTCCCTGCACAAAATTACATTTCTAAAGGGGGAAAAAGTTATTTAAAACTGCTCGAGGCTGAAATGAATTGTCGGGTCTCGGCACTATAGATAATACTCATTGAAAAAAATGGCAGGCCCTTTGGGTCTGGTATGAATATTAAGGGGAACCCCGAACCAAAAATGTAAAAAGAAATTGCGTGGGGGTCCCCTCAATATCCATACCAGGCCCTTCAGGTCTGGTATGGGTTTTAAGGGGGAAATCTGTGGCAAAATTGAAAAAAAAATAGCTTACGGGCCCCCCCCCCAAAATCCATACTGCAAGCATGCTACCTGGCAGGCCACAGGAAAAGAGGAGGGATGAGAGAGCACCCCCCTCCGGAACTGTACCAAGCCACATGCCCTCAACATGGAAAAGGTGCTTTGGAGTAGCCCCCAAAGCACCTTGTCCCCATGTTGATGGGGACAGGGGACTCATCCCCACAACCCTTGCCTGGTGGTTGTGGGGGTCTACGGACGGGGGGCTTATCGGAATCTGCAAGCCCCCTTTAACAAAGGGGACCTCCAGATCCCACCCTACCCCCCTATGTGAATTGGTAACGGGTGCACTGTACCCCTACCATTTCACAAAAAAGTGTAAAAAATTGTAAAAAGGACAGGAGACACCTTGGAACAAGTCCTTTATTAAAAGACAAAAAAATTACCTACCTTCTGTATTTGTCTGTGTGACCATTGTCAACGGGACTAAAGGTGGGGGGACTTCACTATTTTGAGTTATCACCAGAAAAAGAAGGGAGAGGAAATATTGCAATGGGGAGACCTCTTCCAGTGACAAGAAAGCATTTCTCCTCACTATGGAGAGATTTCTTCACGTTTGGTTTTGTATCTACAAGACATGAAGAGAAATTGGACACCAATGTCAATTTTTTTTTTTAAAACAGTTTTGGCTTTACATATTGTATACTTTAAAGTATTATTATTTTTTTTCATTATTCTGTCCCCTGTGGTAGTACTTTGTCCCATTTTGCTAGGTGCTTCTTAAAGAGGAAGTAAACCCTTCCAAACAACTTGGACCTATAGGTAAGCCTAGATTAAGGCTTACCTGTAGGTCCAAGCAATATCTCCTAAACCTATATGGTTTAGGAGATATTTGCCCGAAAATGGGCACCGCTGTCTACGGCGCATGCGCCGTAGACAGCGGCGCGCATGCGCACTAAATGCGGCAAATCCAAGAATGGATTTGCCAAATTTGTCGACTCCCGTGCGCATGCGCAGGAGTGACGTCATCGCGGCCTCGCCGTATGACAGCGGCGGAGCTGCGAGGCGCGACTCCCGTGCGCATGCGCGGGAGTGACGTCATCGCGGCTTCGCCGCTGTCATTGGTCGGAGCTGCGAGACGCCACCAGCAAGATGGACGCGGCGGACTACAGGGATCAGCGGCGACTTCGCTGGCTCCTGTGTCAGGTAAGTGACACATAATGAGCTACTATGCGATGCATAGTAGTCCATTATGCTTTACCTTTGCAGGGAAAAAAAGAGGAAGTAAACCCATCAGGGTTTACTTCCTCTTTAAGTGTAACTATTAGGTCAGGGTTTATGCCTCTCTTTCCCCGGCAGCTGGTCAAACATACTCTACTGTGAAAAAGTTTTATACAGGTCTGAAAATTCTGTAAATGAAGAATGCTTTCAGAAATAGTAGTGTTAATAGTTTATTTTTAGCAATTTACAACATTGTAAATGAATGTTTGGTGTGACCATCCTTTTGCCTACAAAACAGCATTGATCTTTCTAGGTAGACTTGCATACAGTTTTTAAAGGCAGGTAGGTTGTTTCAAACATCTTCTCTGGATGTAGGCAGCCTTAAATTCTTCTGTCTCTTCATGTAATCCCAGACAGACTATGACCATGGCCTCATAACTACACTTAGGAAGCACCAAGCAATCAGGAACAAAGTACTACATGTACTTTTTACCATGGGTTCAGAATATTTATATATATATATATATATATATATATATATATATTTAATGATAATTCTATAAGGGTTAAAACTCAACTCTGGTTTGGCAGGAAAGCAAAATGTTGAGGCCCTGGCAGCCTACAAACTCACTAATCCATCGATGTAGCATCACTCCTCTTTCAGTATGATTCAACCTACTTCCTGCGAATTCAGGGTGTCAAGACTCTGCCCCCCTTACCCCTACCCTGACCTGCAGAAAGCAGCATTTCATAAGTGTCGATCTCCTGTGTCCCCCACAGCTCTCACTGGTTTCTCCTGCTGACCTCAAGTGTGGGTGACCCAAAACTTTTGGCCTTACTGCAAACTATTAGGGGCCATTTCTCAGGCTCCAACCCACATTTAGCAGCAGGAAAGATTTGTACACTCTTTTTACTGGTAGATAGGTTATTGGGAATTTTTGTATAGCAATTGCTTACACATATCTGAAGTAGACTGTCATACCTTTATATCATGGTGAAACTTCAGGCTGATTAAACAGGCAATGCTTTGCCACTCTCTGATTGTACCAAATCTTGCCATCCTCTGCTTGCCTTGGTATTCTTTTTGGCTAGTGAAGATGTCCGTCACAGGGATGAGCTAATGTGAATGTTAGCCCTTGTACACACAGTCGGACATTCCAATGGAAAATGTCCGATTGGATCGTGTTGTCGGATAATCCGACCCTGTGTGGGCTTCATCTGACTTTTTCCGTCGGAATGTCCGACCAACAAAGTTTGAAAGCTGGATATAAAAATTTTCCGACAACATGATCCGATCAGACAAAGTCTGATCGTTTGTAGAGAATTCTGATCGGACAAAGTGCCACGCATGCTCAGATCAAATTCCTACACCAAAGCTATTGGCTACTAGTGTGAACATAGTCCCGTTGTAACTAAATAACGCCATCACGTTCCGAACGATCGGATTTTCCTACAACTTTGTCCGACCGTGTGTATGCAACGCCAGTTTCGGACAAAATCCGTCGGACAAAATCCGATGGATTTTGTTGTCGGAATGTCCGACCGTGTGTACAAGGGCTTAGAATATGCGACACTCGGCTGTAGATGAATGTGTGGGAGGTTGCTGTAGGTATGTGCACTTTTAAATGCCCAAACTTTATACCTGTGACAAGGCCTCTTTAAATTGTATGTCTCTTTTAATTGAAAGGGTATCTTTCAATTATATGTCCAGTCATTAACCAAATGTACCCCCATTCCACCCTCTCCTCTCTAAATTGTGGCTAAACCGTAAATTTTTTTTTCTTTCTGTGTTAATATCACCAGTTTTGTAAAAGTTTTGCAGTGCATCTTCAGGAAGGTAAGTTCCTATTGAAATAGGCACACCCCCCAGAACTACATCCCCCAAGAACCTTTTCCCTGAAGGCAGAATCTTTGGAATCAATGCAGCAGCATTGTTTTATTGACATATAAATGAATGTATACATTTATATAGGGACAGAGTGGGGTGGAGGATAGGCAGAGTTCTGTAGTCACATTCGGTAAAGTAATGCTTCCAAAAGTTAGTTTTGAGGTCATGTCTCATGTTCTTGATCTTAGATCAATATTGAGAATACTGCCCTCCTGAAACTTATCCACAACCTTAATATAATTAAACTTATCAATGTCTACCCACCTTCTCTTCTTCTCTCAAAACTGTACAAATTAGGATTCTGAAGTCTCTCCTGATATGTTTTATCCCTCAGACCTTTCACTATTTGTGTTGCCAATCTCTGGACTTGTTTCATCCTATCAATATATATTTGTAAGAAGGTCTTCAGAACTGGACACAGTATTCTAAATGAGGTCTAAAGTTTGCCATACATGTGATGGCAGGGCGGCAATTACAAATGGACGTACCTGTACGCCAGTTTGCCTGCCCGTGCCATTCTGCCAATGTACATCGTCGTGCATCAGTCGGGAAGTATTTAAGGCTGGGTTCACACCTATGCAAATTGGGTGCAAGTTTATGACCGGCTCTCTAGGGAGCCGGTTCACATGTCCCAGGGTGGCTGCGGAGCGCACTGCAAAGAAACGCTATACGTCTTTGCCTCCATTTCAGGGCCGAATTTAGGCAAAGATTCTGCCTTGATTTGTCCCTGTAATGGAGAACAGGGACAGACAGAGTTGCTGTGAGATCCGTGGCCGGTTTAAGTGTGAACCGAGCCTTAGACCACTTCCTTGCATTTAGATGTTTCTGCTTTAACCACTTGACCTCCAAAAGAATTAACCCTCTTCATGACCAGGTCATTTTTTGATGGCACTGCTTTACTTTAACTGACAATTGAGCAGTCATGCAATGCTGTACCCAAATTAAATGTATGTCTTTTTTTCCCACAAATAAAGTTTTCATTTGGTGGTATTTGATCACCTCTGCGGTTTTTATTTTTTGCGCTAAAAACAAAAAAAACTATATTTTTTACTTTCTGCTATAAAACATCCAATAAAAAAATAAAGTGATTGTAACGTCTTGTTTTTTTTTTTTTTAGTTAAAAATAGCAAACATGTTATACTTACCTCCTCTCTGCAGTGGTTTTGCACAGAGCACCCCAGATCCTCCTCTTCTCTGGTCTCTCTTCAGTGCTCCTGGCCCCTCCTTCCTGTTGAGTGTCCTCACAGCAAGCAGCTTGCTATGGGGGCATCCGAGCCGAGTCACATCTCCCTGTGTCCATTCAGACATGGAGCCATGGCCCCGCCCCTTTCTCTTTTCATTGACTGACTGACTTTGATTGACAGCAGCGGGAGCTGCCTCAGTGTGCCTAACCAGTGTTTATGTGTGTAGAGTGTGCTGCTTTAACTAAGAGATGTGCCAGTTTTTTTGGAAACAAAAACCAGCACATTCCCACTGGCAGGATAAAGCTCTGTATTGTTTACACTCACCTCTGTCCTGTCTTGCTCCATGCTGATCAGCGGGTGCCAGTGGTCATCCATTGGCCGGCACCCACTGATTGGCTTGTGCTGTGGCTAATCAAAGCCAGTGCACCCCTACCCAGAAGTGCCAGATTACGTACTAGATACGTGATCCAGCACAGGTGAGCCGTACTTCTACGTGAGTTGGTCAGCAAATAGTTAAATCACGTTTAGATGCATTTAGCCACATTTAGTTCCATTCAATTTTGGAAAACCAACACTAAATAGGCTGTGAATGCAAATTTTTCTTGAGCTTGTAAATGCTTCTGAACACCTAGTGTACAAATGTACATAGAAGACCATAAGATGCATTCAGATCTGTTTAAAATGTTTGCTCTGCAGACCTGAACAGTCAATTTTTGATGCTAGTGTGCAGGAGGCCTAAATAAAAACTGGACCTAGTACAGAGTCATGTGGTACACCACTAGTGACTGGTCTCTTTTCCTCATTAACCTAAAACTCTGATGAATTCCTCTTTTAGCAAACTGCCAAAGTTAAACTCACTGGACTGTAGTTGCCAGCTTCTTCCTTACTACAGTTTGAACTACTCAAGACCCATCTTCTTGCTCTCATTTACTTCCAAACATCTGGAACACCCAGTCTAAGCCCTTGTACACACGGTCGGAGAATCCGTCGGAATGTGTCCTATCGGACCGTGTTGTCGGATAATCCGACTGTGTGTGGTATGCATCGGACTGTTTCCGTCTGAATATCTGTCGGACCAAATTTTCAAACTTGCTGGAAATATTTTCCGACAAACTGGTCCGATAGGACATACTCCGATCATGTGTAGAGAATTCCGATCGGACAAAGTGCCACGCATGCTCAGATCAAATTCCTACATCAAAGCTATTAGCTACTAGCCTGAACATAGTCCCATCGTAACGAAATTACGTCATCACGTTCTGAAAGATCAGATTTTTCGACAACTTTGTCCGACCGCGTGTATGCAACAGTTTCGGAGAAGATCCGACGGACAAAATCCGACGGATTTGGTTGTCGAAATGTCCGACCGTGTGTACAAGGGCTAAGACCATCTATGCTGCTACTTGACTGATAGTCTTCTCAGTCCCTTAGAATCTTGCTTCTGTCCGAAACACTTGACTGAGATTGCCCTTCTAAAACTCACTACCAACTTACTAACTGATAAAGCCAATGAATATTACTCTGCACTTGTACTACTTGATCTTTCTGCTGCCTTTGATACAGTTGACCACCTGCTTCTCCTCAAAAAACACCTCTCCCCTTGGCCCCCAAAACTACTATTTCCTAGTTCTCCTCTTATGTATCTAAGCACTCCTTCAGTGTTACCTACAAGGCTATCTCCTTGTCTCCTCTTCCCATAGGACACCCCATGACTCTGTCATTGGAACCCTTCCATTCTCTGTCTACACCTCCTTCCTTGGTCAGTTGATAGCCCCCCATGGCTTCCAATACCATCTCTATGATAACACCCATATCTATCGCTAAACTCCTCATGTCACCCCTTCATTCTCCTTCCGCAGCACTAATTTACTAAATGGCATATCATCATTGATGTCACACCAGTCTTTAAAACTCCATCTTCCATAATTTTTTTCTGCCCCTCAACTTTTTAATTGAGATCGATTGCAAAACCATTAGTCCCTCCCCTCACACCCGGATGCTATGTCTAATCCTGTATGCTGACTTATTCTTATGACCCCAATCTCTATCCAATTCTTTCCTCCTTCACCTCAGTAACATTTTCAAAATTTGCCCCTTGTTAACCAATTTAACCACTTAACTACTTATTCTCTTTTTTGGTATTTCTCGCCTCAACTATTGCCACCCCCTCCTTGTTGGTCTACCTCTGCACAGGCTATCCCCCAATGAGGCTAGCATGAAAGCTGCTGCCACCCTACATTGTTGGTAAGGTGGACAAACAATCAGTGGCCCAATTAATAAAATTAAAGGTTCTACACAACAAAAACATACAAAGCCATCCATACCTCGTCCTCCAGTTACATTACCAATCTAATCTCAACATATCATACAAACTGTCCTCTCCACTCCTCCCAAGACTTCCTGAACCTTTCCAATCCTCTGAAAGCCCCTATCCCAATTTCTCCAGCTATCTCCCACTGTCTTCCTTTAGGCGATCCGTGAAAACTCATCTCTTCTGGGAAGCCTATCTTGCCCTAAATCCAACCTTTTCCTTTCTCCATGCACTCATTCCCTCACAGCCTCTACCATTTGTATCACTTGCTCCTTCCTTTTAGATTGTAAGCTCTCACAAACCCTCTTGTCTTCAATTGTATTGTAACTGTACTGACCCCTTTATTTTGTACAGTGCTGAAACTGTTGGTTTCTATGTAAATCCTATATATTGTAATAATAATAATCTAGTTGATTCCAGGATGGCTGTTTTACGCCAACTTTTAATTAATTTCACCAATTTCAGCCAAATTTCCATTTTGGAAATCTAAAACTTTAGTTTTTTTTTATTTGATCTGTTTGTTTTTGTTCTAATATCAAATCAAAAATGTTGGTGATCACTAGAAACCCAAATTTCTCCAACCTCAGCCGAAGACAATCAATCACCATTTATCAAGTCATGGATATCATTGTCTGATTGTTTTTTTTAGTTACTGCTTTAGAGAAAACCCCTTTCATTGCCCCCAATGCATCTGCTCCTGCTTGTAAGCACAGTTTGAAAACTCTAGTGCATGTTAAAGGCACCCATGAATAAAACCTCCCACATTGTTGTCATTTGAGTTATATACACAATCACCAGGCTATCAAAATCATCAGACTGTCCTGGAGAACTGTATAGTACACGAAAACTCTTAGCCCTTGTACACACGGTCGGACATTCCGATGGAAAATGTCCGATCGGACCGTGTTGTCGGATAATCCGACCATGTGTGGGCTTTATCGGACTGTTTCCGTCGGAATATCCGACCGACAAAGTTTTAGAGCTGGACTATAAAATTTTCCGACAACATGATGTGATCGGACAAATTTAAAGGGATGTACCTGTACACCCATTTGCCTGTCCGTGCCATTCTGCCGACGTACATTGGCGTGCGCTGGTCGGTAAGTGGTTAATGGGAATCCTACAGGTATAGTATATGCATAGTTACATTGCCCCAAGCTCAAATACTGTAACTACAGTGCCTTGAAAAAGTATTTACACCCCTTGAAATTTACCACATTTTGCCATGTTTTAAACAAAAACGTATTATGTCCCACTTCACAATTATGTGCCACTTTGTGTTGGTCTATCACATAAAATCCCAATAAAATATATTTACGTTTTTGGTTGTAACATGACAAATGTGAAAAATTTAAAGGGGTATGAATACTTTTTCAAGGCATTGTATGTAAATAAATGTAAATATCCAACCTGGATTGACTCAATAATGGCAAGCTCTAAACCAGGGATATGCAATTAGTGGACCTCCAGCTGTTGCAAAACTACAAGTCCCATCATGCTCTGCTCTGGGTGTCATGCGTGTGGCTGTCAGAGTCTTGCTATGCCTCATGGGACTTCTAGTTCTGCAACAGCTGTAGGTATGCTAATTGCATATCCCTGCTCTAAACCAATGATCTGTATAAGGTTTTAAAGCCTGACTAACGGACAATTCCTGTACCATCGCTTTTCACCCTTCTTTTAGTTTAGTAATGAACATTCAAATGAAACTATAAGGTGTATGGCCAACTTTAAGGAAGATCCCTCTTTGCTTTGTTTGCAGACCCAGAAAGGTTTCAAGTCGTTCTTTCTTTTTCATAATTAGTGTTCGTTTTTTGCTATTCTTGACCTAAATGCCACCTCCACCTACCCTCTTTCCTCCTCTGTCTTTCCTGTATACTAGGCACTCTGGTATACTTATTTTCCACTCATTTGAATCCCTGAACAACATCTCTGTAATCTCAAGTGATCCCTAGACACAAGAGCTGTCAACTCACAAAGCTTGTTACCTAAACCACCAGTATTAGTGCACATGACATGACAGGCACTGCTATCTACAGTTGGGGTTTTAGTACAAGAATCTCTAACTGCATTAACCCTTTTTGCTGCCAGAGACATTTTTTATTTATTTTTTTATTTTGTGCACACATTTTTTCCATAAAATCTTGCCTAAAAACCCCAAAACATTATATATATTATCAAAGCAGAGGCCATGTAGAATGAATGCAACGGTGGTAGTTCTAAATTTTTTTGCTACTATATTTTTTGTGTAAAAAATTAATTTAAGTTAATTTTAGGGCACCCAAACACAATATAATCCACAACTTTTTGGTAAAATATAAAAATTGAGGCTGTTAATAGATACCAAATATGTCAATCCCCAAAACTGAGTGGGCCCATGAAATGGTGAAAAACTATGGTACCAAAATTCATCCATAGGCAAAGTTTTAAATAACTTACAGGTAATAAGTTTGGTGTTAATTGTCAATGCTAGCCCTATATTTATTGCACTCACTCACAGCAATATCTAATATGTGTGGCGTAATTGTCATTTTCATACAAATGTGCACCCAAACCTTATGTTTGTATGGGGGACAGGGGGCTTTTAAAAATATTGGGGTATTTTTATTTATTTTATTACATATTTTAATTTTTTTAATTTAACTTTATTTTATTAACAAGGTGGCTGAAAAGTTCCCTGTGTGATAGCCGAGGGCAGGCGATCTATTGGACCTCTATTAGACTCCTAACGTCACCTTTGTAGTCTGCTGAACCCAACTGAACAGACTGTGCTAGATCAGATTCTTCTTTGAAATTTATGAGCATTGTCTCACATAATCAAGAATTTGTAACAATAAAATACCATCATCCAAATTAGTATTGAGAACCATTAAACTGATGTGCATTTGCTAATGAGTACAATGTATGTTTTCAGGAGGTAAGACCATTGGTGAGATTCAAACCCATGGCTTGAACCTTTGAAGTTAGCAAGGCATACCACTACAATGGAGCTGAGCACGTTTTCCACATAATCAAGAATTTGTAACAATTCTTCTTTGCTCAGAGCAGCCAGGGTTTGACAGCTCTGAACTCAGAAGTGCTTAGAGCTGAGCACTTACAGGTTCATAGTACCCAGGAGAAATTAGCCAATAGATGTTCTCCCGATGCTCTGCATTGGGAGAACTAGGGATGAGCTTGGTATTCGACTTGAATGCATGTTCGACTCGAACATCGGCCCTTCGTCTGTTTGGTGAATTCAGAACTTTGTGGACCGTTCGCACCAAATCCGTGTGGCACGAACGGCCCACAATGCACTACGTCATCGCAGTGCATTGCTGGCTCACAATTGGCCAAGCATGCGCTGTGACCCCGCATGCTTGGCCAATCACAGCGCCGGCAGCGAGGAGAGTCATAATTGGCCACAGGCAGGATGCCTATGGCCAATTATAGCTCAGGGGGTTTAGTACACGCCCCACACTATATAAGGCTGCCAGAGCGGCGGCCTTGTGTAGTGTGTTCTGGCGTGCAGGGAAAGAGCTAGATAGGTAGGGACATTGTGTTCTTTTCTCAGGCATCTTAAAGTTAAAGTGGTGTTGTGTGTCTCCAGCAAAGTATACACCTGTATCTACCCTTTATTACTGTTTTTCTCTAATTAAGGCATCTGCAGGAGTTAGTGGGTGTTGTGTGCCTCCAGCACAATATACACCTGGATCTACCCTTTATTGCTGGTGTTCTCTAATACAGGCATCTGCAGGAGTTAAAGTGGGTGTTGTGTGCCTCCAGCACAGTATACACCTGTATCTACCCTTTATTGCTGGTGTTCTCTAATACAGCCATCTGCAGGAGTTAGTGGGTGTTGTGTGCCTCTAGCCATCTAGCCATCTAGCCATTATTCTTACCCTATAATGAATGATGCACTTTTTTTCATTGCACTTCTCTCCTGGAGCACTCATAATGACAAAACTCTACAGAGTCCAATAGGCAAGGGTGAAAAGACTGCTAAAGATTTCTGTAAAGCAGAAGCAATGTTGTCAGCCAAACAGGAAGTTAGACGCCCGCTGGATTTTTGGCAGATCTACAGGTATTCTTCTGTACTTGCAGCATTTTTAAGGGGATAAAACAAAGGAAAATAGTCATGTATTTATGTACTACATAGTTTTTTTTATATATTTTTGCCCTGACATAAAGTTAGTAGGGAATCGGGATGAGCTCAGTGTTTTAGGGTGTTTAGCATGCACGAATGTGACAAGTTGGTTGATAAGGAAGCAACGGGTGCTTGCATCGATCACGTCTTTACCAATCACTGACGTCACCCAGTCCATTCACTTATATGGCCATAAATCACTGGCCACGTAAGCAAACGGGTGGGGATCAGAGAGGTTACATTCTTGCATAAATTTGACCACATACAACATTGCCAAAATATGGCCATGATCGCATTTGGGCAATGATGTCACCACTATCCCCACCCCTTTCGATGACAGCTCGGAAAGCTCTCATTTGTTGAGTGGTGTCATGGAGTTTATAGGTTAACTCCACTTTCATGGGGAAAACAAATAGCAAATAAAGAAAAAAATAATATAACACATATAATTGTGACACTAATCATATTGTAATTGAATGTTATTAAAAATGACCTTTCCTATTCAATCTGCAGCCACTGCAATTTTCTTGGAATGCATTGCAATATGGCTACCTGAAGTTGTTCTGTACACAGAGTGTGTACTGACCACTCTGCAGAAACATCATTTCCTGCTTGTGTGATTGGCTCACCAATTTTTTTTTAAAAGCCCATAAACTCCACTCTATGTTAGCCTATGTGTCCATGCACACATGGACGTTTTTTTAGCTTTAATGAGCAGTGGAGTTTATGGGCTTTTTTCTGAACGCCAGAAATTCGCGTTCAAAGTGCCGTTTTTCACCGCCAAAAAATGACAAATGCAGATAAATGCTCATAAACGCTTATAAACGCTCATAAACACGCGTTAATTAGTTTTCGGCATTCTATTTTTTCAATGCATTGTGGGAGTTTGGAATGCACTGTGGGATCTTTGGAGTGTCCTCTGTGTATTTTTATTTAAAACGCCCATAAACGCTAACGCTAATAAAGGCTTATAAACGCTAGTACAAAACGCTGTTAAAAGCATGTTTTTCAACCAGCGTTTTCTGCCAGCAATCTGGCATCCATAAAAAGCTTTTTTGAGCTTCAGTGTGCATGGAGCCTTATTATTTTTTCCTGCAGGAGCCTGGTAAGCATTGCACCTGCGATCAGTAGATCATGGGTGTAATGTGGGCTCCTACAGACATGTCCTCCAGCTTTCAGCCCATACTTCTGTATGGGCTTTCTGTTTAAAAGCTGGAGAACATGTCAGTGGACTAAGAGAGCGCTCATCAGCGCCCCCGCAGGCCATTAAAACTACAAGTCCATCTGCTATAGTGGAAGATGGTACTTCACAGAAGTCTGTGAATAAATGATGTGGCTATGTGGGTGGAACCTTTAATTTGTTTTGTAAGTCTACTTTACAACAGTGCTTCCCTATGACTGGAAGCCATTACTTCATAGTATTAGCGCAATAAGTGAGGGACGTCACTGCGGACAACAACTAAATAAAATCGACTCTGGTGGGACTCGAACCCACAACCTTTGAATTGCTACACCAGCTAGAAGTCCAATGCGCTATCCATTGCGCCACAGAGCCCTCCCTGAGAGGACCCTCCCTGAGGAACTACCAAAATAGTAGCAAATAACTAAATCTGAATAAAGGCTAACACTTGAGAGTAGGAATGTGCTCAATTTCCCACATTCCTGGCCCGACATCCAGAACAACACCTACTCAAGATTCTGAGAAAACAAAAAGTTAGTTTTCTTCACATGAGCCACACACACTAGAACTCTTCACCATGTGTATATGGGAACCCTAGGTAAAACATATACACCAGGGATATGCGGTTAGCGGACCTCCAGCTGTTGCAGAACTACAATTCCCATGAGGCATAGCAAGACCCTGACAGCCACAAGCATGACACCCAGAGGCAGAGGCATGATGGGACTTGTAGTTTTGCAACAGCTGGAGGTTCGCTAATTGCATATCCCTGATATACACCATTCATAATCCTCCAAGCCATTGCCTCGCCTACCCTTTCCCTATGCTCGGACCTATAGGAAGGAGCATAGTTTTCCAACACATACTGTATTGGACACATGACATTTCATCATCATTCCCTTCCTAGTTTCTACAGAAAATATAAAGCCTTGCAAAGCCAGAAACCACCTTCTGACCCCTGCATTGCTCCCTTCCTTCTGAGCCTTCCACTGTAGAGGAGAATGGGAGGCGTTTGCTGAAAAAGTAATACCTCAATGACTCTAGTACCAATTTATGGGCAGAGACTCCCTTTCCACCATTGAATAGTTCCTCTCTGCAGGTGTTAAATTCCAGGTACGGAATGCTACCGGGTGTTCTTCACTGTTAATGAAATTCCTGACTAAATGTGTGGGTGGTCAATACGGGTCCCTTACACAATACTACCGTCGGGTCGGTACGGGTGTGGTTGTTTTATTTTATATTTTTTTTAAATAACCAACATGTTATACTTATCTGCTCTGTGCAATGGTTTTGCACAGAGCAGCCCCGATGTACCTCTTTTAAGGTGCCCCAACGGACCTCCCGTTCCCTACCGAGTGCACTCCATTGTGAGCATTCCTTTAGAAGTAATTATTATTATTATTATTATTAATAACGATTTATATAGCGCCAACAGTTTACGCAGCGCTTTACAATGTATAAGGGAGACAACACAATTACATTACAATACAAAAGGTACAGGAGGGCCCGGCTCATAGAGCTTACATTCTAAAGGGAGGGGGTGGTGGTACAAAAGGTAATAGCTGCAGAGAATGATTTGATGGGGGCGGCTCGGGGACAGTTAGGTGGGTGTGGGATAGGCTTCCCTGAATAAATGAGTTTTCAGGGAACTCTTAGCCCTTGTACACACGGTCGGAGAATCCGTCGGAATGTGTCCTATCGGACCGTGTCATCGGATAATCTGACTGTGTGTGGTATGCATCGGGCTGATTCAGTCAGAATATCCGTCGGACCCAATTTTCCAACTTGTTTGAAATATTTCCCGACCAACTGGTTCGATCGGACATACTCCGATCATGTGTAGAGAATTTTGATCGGACCAAGTGCCACGCATGCTCAGATCAAATTCCTACATCAAAGCTATTGGCTACTAGCCTGAATGTAGTCCCATCGTAACGAAATTACGTCATCACGTTCTGAAAGATCGGATTGTTCGACAACTTAGTCCGACCGTGTGTATGCAACAGTTTCGGACAAGATCCGACGGACAAAATCCGACGGATTTGGTTGTCGAAATCTCCGACCGTGTGTACAGGGGCTTAAAGGTGGACAGGGTAGGGGCTGAGCGGACAGACTGGGGCAGGGAATTAACCCTTTAGGAACTTCTCACCAAAACTGAATTTATTTTTGCAGACTTATGCCACGTACACACGATCGGAATTCTCGTGGGAAAAAGCTCTGATGGTTTTACCTTCGGAATTTCGCTTTTGCCTACACACAGTCACACCAAATTCCGACGGTCAATAACACCACAACATACAACACGTTCGACAGCACTATAAAAGGGAAGTTTAATGCTTCCGAGCATGCGTCGAATTGTTTCCAAGCGTGCGTCGGAATTTTGAGTGTCGCAATTGAAAAATCCGATAGAAAGGTTTTCCGTCAGAAAAATCGGCGACAGTATAAGACAGATTGGCATACACACGGTCGGAAAATCAGATGAAAAGATCCCATCGTTTCCATTAGAAATTCCGGCCCTGTGTACGCGGCATTAGACTTCTGGGAAAATCAGAAAGCCAATCACACAAGCAGGAAATTACATCTCTGAGGGTTTTCTGAACACTGACTGTGTATGGGACAACTCCAGGTTGCCATATTTGCAAAAAATTATAATAAAAATTAAATAAATATATCCCCTATTTTGTAGACGCTATAACCTTTGCGCAAACCAATCAATATACGCTTATTGCGATTTTTTTTCCCCCAAAAATATGTAGAAGAATATATATCAGCCTAAATTGATGAAGAAATGTTTATTTTTAAATTATTATTTTTTGGCATATTTATTATAGCAAAAAGTACAAAATATTGTTATTTTTTTCAAAATTGACGCTCTTTTTTTTGGTTTATAGCGCAAAAAATAAAAACCAGAGAGGTGATCAAAATGCCACCAAAAGAAAGCTCTATTTTTGGGGAAAAAAAGGACATAAATTTTGTTTGGGTACAACATCGCGCGACCGCGCAATTGTCAGTTGAAGCAACGCAGTGCCGTATCGCACAAAATGGCCTGGTCAGGAAGGGGGCAAATCCTTCCGGGGCTGAAGTGGTTAAAGAAAGAAGACCTCATATCTTTCATTTCTGTTTTCTATGATCACCAAACATGACCTGGGATAAATTGGAATGTTTACGAAGGGCCGATTCTACTACAGTCCCTTAAAAAAGTATTCATACCCCTTGAAATTTTCCACATTTTGTCACAGCCAAAAACGTTAATGTACTTTATTGGGATTTTATGTGATAGACCAACACAAATTCGCACATAATTGTGAAATGAAAGGAAAATGATAAATGTTTTCCAATTTTTTTTACAAACAAATATCTGAAAAGTGTGGCGTGCATTTGTATTCAGCCCCCTTTACGCTGATACCCCTAACTAAAATCTAGTGGAACCAATTGCCTTCAGAAGTCACCTTATAAGTACTGTATATAAAGTCAGCCTGTGTGTAATTTAATCTCAATATAAATATAGCTTTTCTGTTAAGCCCCTTTATAGGTTTGTTAGAGAACCTTAGTGAACAAACAGCATCATGAAGGCCAAGGAACACACCAGACAGGTCAGGGATAAAGTTGTGGAGAAGTTTAAAGCAGGGTTAGGTTATAAAAAAATATCCCAAGCTTTGAACATCTCATGTAGCACTGTTCAATCCAT
Source organism: Lithobates pipiens (assembly GCF_037356315.1). Classification (NCBI taxonomy): domain Eukaryota; kingdom Metazoa; phylum Chordata; class Amphibia; order Anura; family Ranidae; genus Lithobates; species Lithobates pipiens. Next base: position 609,781,443 of record NW_027507903.1, on the reverse strand, counting down.
CATCTGAAAATGGAAAGAGTATGGCACAACTGTAAACCTACCAAGACATGGCTGTCCACCTAAACTGACAGGAGAGCATTAATCTGAGAAGCAGCCAAGAGGCCCATAGTAACTCAAGTGGTATGAATACATTTCCAAAGCACTGTAAGGCTTCATGTACATGTAACCTCTCCTGAACGATTTAACTTGACAGCTAAAAACCAGCGTCTAAAAATGTCCGCTTAGTCGCGTTTAGCCGTGTTTGCGTCTAGAAGCGTTAGAAAAAAAAATTATTTTGTATTTCTTTCAAAATAGCCAAAAATGAAAAACGCCTGTAAACGAAATGCGGCTAAACGAGAGTTACCGCGTTTAGCCGTGGTTTGCATTTGAAATACCTCTAAACTCAGCTTCTGAACTCATTTTTTTTTGGTTTAAAAAAAAAGCCTCTAAACACAACTGCCTAGAAATGACTATAAATGACCCTGTGCACATGTACTGATAAGATAACATAGAGGAGGGTTCAGGAGCAGTTGAAAAAAAATGCCCAACTACTCCTAAATGTCCGTTTACCAGCAGCAGTGTATACAAGGCCTTAATGTCTCTCTTAGTCCTTGTACACACGATCGGAGATTCCAACGGAATGTGTCCGATCGGAGCGTTTTGTCGGATATTCCGACTGTGTGTGGTCTGCATCGGACTGTTTCCGTCGGACCAAATTTTCCAATTTGACGGAAATATTTTCCGACAAAATGCTCCAATTGGACATACTCCGATCATGTGTAGAGAATTCCGATCGGACAAAGTGCCACGCATGCTCAGATCAAATTCCTACATCAAAGCTATTGGCTACTAGCCTGAACGTAGTCCCATCGTAACGAAATTATGTCATCACGTTCTGAATGATCAGATTTTCCGACAACTTCGTCCGACCGTGTGTATACAACAGTTTCGGACAAAATCCGTCGGACAAAATCCGACGGATTTGGTTGTCGGAATCTCCGACCGTGTGTACAAGGGCTTATAGGGCTACCACATAAAGTTGAAATTCATGAAAAAAACTAAAAAATCAAAGTAAAGACATATATGATTCTCATGCAACCAACTTTTTAAATAAAAGAAAACATTTTTTATTACAAAATGATAAAGACACTAAGCAACACAAATAAGGTATATCTATGGAAAACAAATTATCCCCCAAGACGGTCATTTAAATGGAGAAATGTATGAATACAGCCTAAAGTATATATAAAGTATATTACTTATGTAATTAAAGTGGTTGTAAACACTTACAACACACTTTGACCTACAGGTAGGCCTAGATTAAGGCTTACCTGTAGGTCCAAGAAATATCTCCTAAACCTACACAGTTTAGGAGATATTTGCTGAAAGACAGGCATCGCTGTCTGAGCACGCCGCAGTCGGCAGCGATATGCCGCGAGTGGCGGCTCCTGTGTCGCATGCACGGGAGTGACGTCATCGCGGCTTCGACGAATGACAGCGCCGGAGCAGCGAGACCCACCAAGAAGATGGATGCTCCGGACTACAGGGGACAGCGGTGACTTCGCTGGCTCCTGTGTCAGGTAAGTGACACATAATGGACTACTATGCGATGCATAGTAGTCCATTATGCTTTTCCTTTGCGGGAATCAAAGAGGAAGTAAACTCATCAGGGTTTACTTCCTCTTTAAAGTGGTGTTCCACACACACAAAAAAAAATGCTTAAAGTTCCTAAAAAAAAATTAAATTCACCTCTAAATGCCTGTTGCTAGGGGGTCCCTCGTAGTCTACCTCCTTTAATTCCTGGGCTCCTGACGTCACTACCCCTCAGTGCAGGAAGGGCTCAGCTCCGCCCCCTCCCTCCTGTCAGTCATCTGGGACATGTGACAGGTCCCCGATGACTGAGCGGCCAATCACGGCGCACGGCGTCGCTCGCACATGCGCAGTGGGTCGGGGCCACAGTTGCAATGCCGGTACCGCCGAGAGGAAGGGGGACGAGCAGGGCTTCGTTCCCCCCCATTGCTGGACCCTGGGACAGATAAGTGTCCGATTATTAAGTCAGCAGCTGCAGTATTTGTAGCTGCTGACTTTTAATTTATTTTTTTAAGGGAAACTCCTCTTTAAGGGACTTTTGTTGTATTTGAGAGAGTACCAACACTGTTTGTTTTTTTTTTCCCCACAAAATCTTTTTTTTAAGACTTCACCATATAGAAAACAGTAATCATAGACAACAAATGGCAGTGAGTCATGTACAAATGAAAAGCTCAACATCAATACACAAAATCATAAATATCTTACTGCCTACATTGGCAAAGTGTACCCCCACTATTCTTAAAGAGGAGCTCCAGTCTCCCCCCCAAAAAAAAATTTAAGTTTGCAGCTACAAATACTGTAACTGGTGACTTTTAATATCAGAACACTTACCTTTGCAAATTATCATCCCCCCCCTGCAAGACTGGAGCCAGCCTCTCAAGACGAGTCAGTGCCCCTGTCGGGTTTTGCAGCCTCTCCTAATGTCGCAGCCCCGGTTTATGTCACTGAGGACTCCCTTAGGGCTACATTGGAGGGTTTTGAAGGGAGAATCATGAATTTTATTTCTGCTTCCCTAAAAGATAGCAGGAAAAGGGGTAGATCCCCTCCCTCTGCTGACATCCCTCTCTCAGATGATTCTTCTGAAAATGAGGAGGGATCCCTATCTTTGGATAGGGATCATGAGCAGTCAGATGAGTCAGAGGAAGAGGAGATAGTCCCCTCCTCCCAGGCGCTCAGAAAACAGGTGCAGTAATATAATGAATTGGTGCGTACCACATTCAGAATGCCTGCTGCTGAAGTCGCTACGTCCTCTGTCTCTTCCCTGGGAGTCAGGAAAGCCCCACAGACTGCCTATTCCTTACCAATTCATCCTTTAATGGATAAATTGATGTATGAGGATTAGGGACATCCCGATAAACTGTTTGCTCCTCCTAAAAGGTTTTCTATGCATTATCCTGTGGAGGAAAGTTTCACCAAGAAGTGGGGGGTCCCATCTGTCGATGCGGCTGTTTCTTGTGTGAATAAGAACCTAACTTGTCCTTTGGATAATGCGCAGGTATTCAAGGATCCAACTGATAAAAAGCTGGAAACCTTATTAAAAGCCTCCTTTTCCATGGCTGGCACTGTGGTGCAACCTACAGTCGCAGCCGTGGGGTTGTGTCAGTTCCTCAAGTAACAGGTTAAACAGATGCTTGGGCTCCTTCCCAGTGAGGAAGTAGAAAATTATACAGAATTGCCTCACATTCTGTGTTTCATAATTGATGCAATTTTGGATTCCGTCCAACAAGCATCACGTTTGTCTCTCATGTTGGTTCACATGCGAAGGGCCCTATGGCTAAAGAATTAGGCAGCTGAGCTGTCATGCAAGAAGCATTTGACTGGGTTCCCGTTTAAAGGGGAGCGTTTGTTTGGAGAAGAACTAGATAAGTTCGTCCAAAATATTTCAGGAGGAAAATCTACTCTCCTTCCAGTCAAAAAGAGCAAGCGTCCTTCATTCAGGCGTGCTCTCTCTCCCGAAGCATCAAGCTCTAAACAGTGGCGATGGCCTTCTCAGTCCTCCTCTACCAGAAAGGCTCAAGGCCAAGCCCAGGGACAGAAAAAGACTTGGGGGCGAAAGCCTGCCAAGCAGAGCCCAAAAACTTCCTTGTGAAGGAGCGCCCCAGCTCGGCAGAGTGGGGGGAAGGCTCCTGCAGTTTGCATGCGCCTGGCGGGAAGAGATCCAGGACAAGTGGGTGATCTCTTCAGTATCTCTGGGCTACAAGCTAGAGTTTCAGGAGATTCCACCTTCTCGTTTCCTAAGGTCAAGGATCCCCAGGGATCCAGTAAAGCAAAAACCGCTATTTCTGGCCTTAGATCAGTTACTATCCCAGGGTGTGATAGTAGAAGTGAACCCGAAAGATCAGGGTTCGGGGTTTTACTCAAATCTCTTCACCTTTCCAAAACCAAGTGGAAGTGTCAGACCTATCTTGGATCTGAAAGACCTGAACCGGTTTTTATACATCCGGTCCTTCCGAATGCAGTCAATCCGCACTGTGGTCTCCTCCCTGCAAGGAGGAGAATTCATGGCATCAATAGATATCAAGGATGCATATCTCCATGTGCCAATTTTTCCCGCACACCAAAAATTCCTAAGGTTCGCGGTAGAGCGGCGCCATTTTCAATTTGTGGCCTTGCCGTTCGGGCTTGCTACAGCCCCTCGAGTCTTCACAAAGATTCTAGACCCTCTCTTAGCAAACTTAAGAGCTCAGGGCATAGCCGTCATGGCTTATCTAGACGACTTGCTTCTCATGGAGAAAACTGCAGCGTTCCTAAGTCGCAGCGTCACCAAAATGCTAGAACACCTAGAATGCCTAGGTTGGATTATAAACCTAGAAAAGTCATCCCTACAACCGACTACCAGGTTGGAATACCTAGGTATGATCATCGACACCGCTCAGGGCAGGGTGTTTCTTCCAAGGCTAAAAGCCTTGGCCATTGGGGATTTGGTGCGCCTGATTCTGGGCAGAAGATCTTCCTCCATGCGGTTGTGCATGAGACTGTTAGGGAAGATGGTCGCCTCCTTTGAGGCCGTCCCATTCGCCCAGTTCCATTCAAGGCCTTTACAAGGATGCATCCTTGCGGCTTGGAACAGGAAGCCCCAATCTCTGGATCTTCCTATGCGTCTATCCCCAGGGACACGCAAGAGTCTTGTCTGGTGGTTACAAACCAAGAATTTGCTGAAGGGCAAAACCTTTCTTCCTCTCTCATGGAAGATTATCACAACAGATGCCAGCCTGACAGGCTGGGGAGCTGTATTGGAGGAAACATGCTCGCAGGGGAAATGGTCTGCGACCGAGAATCTACTGCCCATAAATATCTTAGAGATCCGGGCAGTTTACATGGCACTCATAGAGTGGTCTTACAGACTGCGAGGTTTCCCAGTTCGGGTTCAGTCCGACAATGCCACCGCAGTGGCCTATATCAATCACCAGGGCGGTACCAGAAGTCTGGTGGCCCAAAAAGAGGTGAATCGCATACTTGTCTGGGCAGAAAAGCATGTTCCGTGCCTTTCTGCAGTCTTCATCCCAGGATTGGAGAATTGGCAGGCGGATTTTCTCAGCCGCCAGCAGTTGTGCCCAGGAGAATGGGCTCTGCACCCTGACATGTTTCAGAACATATGTCACAAGTGGGGTACTCCAGACGTAGATCTGTTTGCTTCCAGGTTCAACAGGAAGCTGGACAAGTTTGGGTCAAGGACAAGAGATGCACTTGCTCAGGGGTCAGATGCTCTGACAGTTCCCTGGGATCAGTACAATCTGATCTATGCCTTCCCCCCGAGCCCGCTTCTGTCGCGGTTCCTGGGAAGGGTCAAGAGGGAGACAAAGTCGGTCCTTTTGGTGGCCTCGGCTTGGCCCAGGCGACCATGGTACGCAGAAATCATGAAGTTGGCAGTAGGCAGGCCATGGACCCTCCCTCTCCGGCCAGATCTGCTCTCACAGCGTCCAATCTACCATCCTGCTTTACGCAGTCTGAATTTGACAGTCTGGCTGCTGAGACCCACATTCTGAGAGACCGTGGCCTTTCGGGGCCAGTCCTTTCTACTCTGGTCAATGCCAGAAAGCCGGCCTCCAGACTTGTTTATTACAAGATCTGGAGGACATATGTTTCCTGGTGTGAACTCAGGAAATGGCATCCTAGAAAGTATGTCATTAACAGAATCTTGGCCTTTCTCCAGTCAGGCCTGGAAATGAATTTGGCCATAAGCACTATCAAAGTGCAGATTTCGGCCCGGTCGGTATTTTTTCAAAAACCGCTTGCATCACATTCCCTAGTACGGGCTTTTATCCAGGGGGCTATGCGGACAAAACCGCCAGTTAAACCTCCGGTATGCCCATGGGATCTGAATTTGGTTCTCTCGGCCTTACAGGGGCAACCATTTGAACCTTTACACCTGGCTTCTTTAGCTCTCCTGACTAAAAAGCTGGTCTTCTTAGTAGCCATATCTACGGCTAGAAGAGTATCAGAGTTGGCAGCTCTTTCCAGTAAGGAGCCGTATTTAATTATCCATAAGGACCGGGTGGTCATGCGTCCCAACAGGTCCTTTCTGCCTAAGGTGGTTTCGGGTTTCCATTTGAATCAGGATGTAATCCTACCATCCTTTTTTCCAGACCCTCAATCCACAGAAGAAGAATCTTTACACACTTTAGATGTGGTTAGAGCAATCAGTATTTATCTTCAAGCAACTACTCAGATAAGAAAAACTGATTGTTTATTTATTCTGCCGGAAGGCCCTAGGGCGTCAAAATCCACTCTCTCAAGATGGATCAGGCAAGTTATCTCTCAGGCCTATGGTTTAAAAGGGAAGATTCCTCCTTTTCGGGTGAAAGCGCACTCTACTAGGGCTGTTAGTGCTTCTTGGGCAGTGCATCACCAGGCCTCCCTGGCTCAGATCTGTAAGGCTGCGACTTGGTCATCAGTCCACACATTCACCAGATTCTATCAGGTGGATGTCAGAGGGCAAGAGGATATCGCCTTCGGGCGCAGTGTACTGCAGGCTGCAGTTTAGGTCCTCCGGTCCCAGGCGGCCTATATTTATGATCTGTGTCTCCCTCCCCTCAATCTGAGCATTGCTATGGGACATCCCGCTATGTAATGAAGCTCCTGTGTCCCGTGATGTATGATCAAGAAAATTGGATTTTTATATACAGCTTACCTGTAAAATCCTTTTCTTGAGAGTACATCACGGGACACAGGGCTCCCGCCCCTCTTGGGTTTTACGTGGTTTCTTATTGCTTTGCTACAAAACTGAGGTGCCTCCCAGATGGGAGGGGTTATATAGGGGAGGAATTCTCCTTAATTGGGGTCAACCAGTGTCCAATCACCAGAGGTGCCTATATAACCCACTATGTAATGAAGCTCCTGTGTCCCGTGATGTACTCTCAAGAAAAGGATTTTACAGGTAAGCTGTATATAAAAATCCCATTTTATTGCACCTGTAGTCCCAGAGAATGTTGTATGTATTTTTGGTACCATTATACTTTTTTCTATGTTGTTTACAGTGTGTTCTGCATTTAAATTTCTTAATTTCTTCTTAGCCCCACAGCTGACGTACACAAAGGTATAGAGATGCTCGGAATATAATTGAGCTAATATGAGCACGTGGCTATATTAGGTCAATGGTGTTATAAGCATCCCCCCTTTGTATACATGCTCACTGGCATGGCAACTACGGCTATATTTTGAGTTTGGACCCTAGTTAAAAGGCACCCCTCTTTTACATCTGATGAAGTTAGCATGTATGCTAATTCATTTTCCTATAACATGGCCAGATCTGATCTTGGTTGCCTTATGTAACAAAACACGTGGCTTTAGAAAATCCCTACAGTAGAGATCAGTTAGATGAAGTTTAGTCAGCTCATGATATCACCAGCCTTCGTATATGTATGGGTGACTGAGAACCTTTTGGGAACCAGTAGAACCAGTAGATGGTAATAGCTAATGTAAATGATATATAGGATGGAGTCTGTTGGTAGCATTAATACAGTAGATTTTTGTTTTTCTTAAAAAAAATATAGAAATTCAGTTTGGCAAGGAGCAGAGATTTTTAGTATTGCTTAACCGCTTGAGATCCCCGCTATAGCCGAATGACGGCTACAGCGCGGACCTGCTTTGCCAGGATGACGTCTATTGACGTCGTTCCGTGCACGATCGTCCTGCGCGCTCCCTGAGACTCACCTAATCACAGATCGGAGCAAGGGGTCGATCCCGACCCCTTACCACGTGATCAGCTGTAGCCAATGACAGCTGATCATGTGATCACAACAGCCGGTAATTGGCTATTTTTCCAAGAAAAAAAAACAGCCCATCACCGGCAGCCGTGAGAGGGACTTCAGTCCCGATCACGGCCAAGTCATCAGTGCCCACCTGCCCCCTGCCAGTGCCACCTAAATAAAGTAAAAGTGCCACCCATCAGTACCACCCATTAGTGCCCATAGTGCCACCCATCAGTGCCCACAGTGCCACCTATCAGTGCCCACAATCTGCCTCAACAACAGTGCTGCACCTCATATGCCACATATCTGTGCCCATCAGTGTCATCTACCAGTGCCCATCAGTGCCGCCCATCAGTGCCCAGGAGTGCCACCTATCAGAGCCACCTATCAGTGCCACCTATCAGTGCCCATCAGTCCCATCTATCAGTGGTACCTATCTGTGCCCATCCGTGCCACCCATCCGTGCCACCCATCCGTGCCACCCATCCGTGCCATCTTATCTGTGCCCATCTTTGCCCATCACTGCCGCCTTATCTGTGCCCATCAGTGCTGCCTTATCTGTGCCTATCAGTACCGCCTTATCTGTGCCTATCGGTGCCACCTTAACCGTGCCTATCAGTGCCCACCAGTGCAGCCTATCAGTGCCCACCAATGCAGCCTATCAGTGCCCACCAGTGCCGCCTCATCAGAGCATTTCAATGAAGGAGAAAAATGACCTGTTTGCAAAATTTTATAACAAACCATTAAACATGATTTTAAATTTTTTTTTATTTTTTGTTTGTTTAGCAAAAAATAAAACTCCCAGCTGTAATTAAATACCACCAAAAGAAAGCTCTATTTGTGGGAAAAAAAATGATAAAAACGTCATTTGGGTACAGTGTTGTATGCCCGCGCAATTGTCATTCAAAGTGCATCAGCGCTGAAAGCTGAAAATTGGTCTGGGCAGGAGGGGGGTTTAAGTGCCCAGTAAGCCAGTGGTTAAAGTAAAACATTAAAAATACAAAACTTCATCAAATACCATTCCTAGGGGAAGCCCTTACACTGCCTGTGAAGTGGTGCATCTGTGCAAAAGAAGTGTGGGTTTCTCCTCCAAAAATCCATAATACACCCCTATCTGAGCATGCAGCCATACCAGACCTCATGTCCTCAACACAAAGGAATACCTTGCCAAAGGGAACGCCCCATGGCAAAGCGCCTTTTCCACATGTTGATGAGGACAAGGGCCTCTTCCCCACAACACTGTACCTGTGGTTTTAGGTTCTGTGCGAAGTGGACTTATTGGAATCTGGAAGCCCACAGTAATTTTATTGACCAAATATGACCATGTCCAAATATGGGGTGTCCCCCTTGGCAAAGCACCTTGTCTCCATGTTAATGAGGACAAGGGTCTCCTCCCCGCAAACCCTGGCTCAGTGGTTTTGAGGGTTTGTGAAAGGGGGCTTATCGGAATCTGAAAGCCCCTTTAAAAAAGTTTTGACGTTTCATGAATTAAATCTAATCTATGAATGGTGGGGGTTATCTTTTGAACATCCACTCCTTCTTTTTTCCTAGATTACATTTCATTCATAGGAGCTTTAGTACCAGATACTATAAATGGGGGAATTTGGTGGAAAGGTAGGGCATAGTCTGGTATTTTATATGAGTGCCTATCAGAGCTGCTTCAGTTGTAGAAACCCCCTCCTCATCAGAAGATTACAGAAGTGAGGGTGTGGTGGGGGGCATCAGAGGAGGAACATTTCAGCTAAACAAGGACACATCTCATTGAAGGCAAGTCATATTCCTTGTGCTGAATTTTTATGTAAGTTTTTCTTTCATTAAACTTAGGCTTTAACAGCAAGAAGGATAGATGTGGAGTTTGGAAGTTAAGTGTTGTTATAATTAGGGATATAGTTAGCTAGCGTTTCAGTTGACAAGACTTAGGTAGGTTTGGGGTTGGTTTGGGAGTTAAGCTGAAGTTTAGTATTGAGGTATATTACTTTCGAATTTCTTTGTTAAAATATTGCCACATTGCCCAGAGTAATGGGCTAATAGGAATGTGTGGATGGCAGCAAGCTTCAGTACTACAAGTAAGTGTCAGAGCTTTGCCAACTGGAAACTTTTCAGAATTTTATATAATTGGGCTTTATGCCGGCATGTGAAGGCGTCTCTAGGTACTAGTTCTTCTAGATTTCTACCCAACACCAGTGTCTCCCATGACAGGATCCTAGAAGACGTAATTTCCCAGGAACATTGTCTTCCTGTACTTGGCTCCCTACCAATTTGCAGGCATTCCTTGGGAGTTTCATTTGTTTGGAGTGCAAAAACCTTGTTTTCTTTTGTATTTTTTCTTGCACAGGATTCAATATTCTTTGAAAAGTGAATTTTCACTTTATTTACTAATATATGTTTGGAAGTGAACATATTTTACTCCTAAGTAAACCAACCAAATATCAGTTATGTAAAAAAAAGGTCCACCTGGGGCCACCCAAATTCTTTGTATGCAAATCCCATACCTGAGTTCACCCAGCCACTGGCATGTATGGGTAATTGATAAAAAAGAAAGCAAAACAACTGGTGCAAAATAGCAACCACGTAGCCTATATTGTGTCGCGTTCATGGAACTCCATTAAATACGTTAGTGTGCACACTTTTTTATATATATATATATATATATATATATATATATATATATATATATATATATACAGGGCCAGACTTACCATTGGGCTTGACTGGGCTCAAGCCCATGAGCCCCACCTAATAGGGGGCCCCGCCAAGATGCATAGCCGAGTGTACTCGGCTCTGCTCACAGTCAGTCACGTTCAGTCCCACCCTATGATGGACATAACACAGGGACTGGGCGTAACTGTGAGCCACTCTTGGTTCCGCTCGGGCTGCGAGAGGACCCGAGAGCCGCCGAGAGGACCCTAGAGCCACTGAGATACACAGCACTCTTTAACTCGGTGGCACCATTTTTAAACTTCAAGACTGCAAATGACAAGGCTGCAAATGATAAGGCTACACTGACAAGGCTGAAAATGACATTGACAAGGCTGCAGATGGACACTGATAAGGCTGCATTGATGGGCATTTAAATGTAAGTTTTTTCCTTAAACTTCCCTCCGAAAAGTTTTTTTCCTTAAAATTCCCTCCTAACCTTGGGGTGCGTGTTATATGACGGCGTGTGTTATATGCCGATAAATACAGTAATGTATAGAAGGTAGGGCCCGAAAGTGACTCAAGCAGAGGGGCCCCCACCACCCTAAGTCCTGCCCTGTATATATATATATATATATATATATATATATATATTTATTAAAAAAAACAGAAGTTCAAATTCTTATCCTCATATAAAAAAAAAGGGAAAATTGTTTTGGCTGTTACTTTCTGCAGTCCAGTAAAAGTCAAAGTAAACACCCCAGTGAATCAACTGCCAATTTTCATTCGCACAGTGATAGAAACATCTTTCTTCTGGAAGGTTATAACCTTTGACAGGTTTCTTCCCCTCCCTCCACCTTCCCCAAGTAACATGCTGAATCATGTACATTTTGGCTAAATTTCCTCCAAAAATAACAGTGCACTTCCTGTGCCTAAGCGCTTTGCCCAGTGGAAGCAGAAAATGCCCTGGCATCAGTGGATGTAATCAATGCCCGATCAATAGTATTAGTGGGAGAATAGTTCCCCATCGTTGGTATCAGTGGCAAAAAGCGTTCTGAATTGTTGGTATCGGTGTGAGGAATAGTGTCCCCATCATTGTTGTCAGTGGGAGGAATAGTGCCCCAGCATTGTTGTCAGTGGGAGGAATAGTGACTGATATCAGTAGAAGGAATAGTGTCCCATAGTTGGTGTCATTGAAAGGGAGAGTAGAGGAAACATTGACGCAGTTGGCCAGCTTAAACATGTATTGCAACATGTATGAACCAAAAATCCCTGTTATTTTATTGCACAGTATACTAGAAAGGGTATATAGCAGTATGCAGAGGGTTCATCCAGAATTTCTAGTGCGAGGAAGAGTGCCCCATCATTGGTGTCAGTGAAAGTAAGTATGTCCCCTCTTTGGTGTTAGTGGGAGTAATAATGCTCCAAGCGCTGGATAAAAGCAAGCAAAGGGCCACATCTGGCTCTTAGGCTGCAGTTTGGAGACTAAATGAGATCTAAGGCACTGCTGATAATTTCACCAGATCTGGAGTAAGATTTGGTGATGCCAATACTGTTCTCTTCTCTGCTGGAGATTAATTCATAGATGAGGACCTACATTGCAAGGATCTCCCTACTTCTACTTCAGTCATTTTGTTGATCTGCAATTTTGTAACTTCTCTTGATGCTTCTTCATCATTACCCTACCAGTCATAAGTTTACCAGTGATTAGGGGACGTTATGACATGAGAAAGAAAAGCTCTGCCTCTACTAAGATGGCCACCCCACACAAAGACACAGCACAGAACAAGGTATGGTATGTCAATAGTAGGGAAAACATCAGTTGATGGGAAACAAGTGATATTGGTGACTATTCCTTTGCCCTCTGCCTGCCTTTTTGGGGCATAGCTTGTACAGTCCAGGTCTTTTTTAAAGAGATATTGTAATTTTTCCCATTCAAGACACATAGTCCACTGCCAGAGGTGTAACGGTTTCCAGATATGGGGACCACATGTCCCTTCCTATGTGACCGTACTCAGGCCTGAGCAGCCAATCACCAGGCTCAAATACTGTCACGTAAGGGGCGCCATGATGATAGCCCCCATCTAACTTTCAACACCAGACCACAACGAAGTTCAGGCTGGAATTCTGCAACAGGCTTGGAAGTTGGGCAATGTGTACACACTGTTACTTTTCCTAAATGGCCAGCGTGACAATGGGGTTACTAAAACTGGGGACTGCAAAATCTGGTGCATCTGTGCATGGTAACCAATCAGCTTCTAACTTCAGCTTGTTCAATTATGCTTTGACAATAAATCCTGGAAGCTGATTGTTTTCTACGCAGAGCTTCACCAGAATTTGCACTCTCCAGTTTTAGTATATCAATCCCCAATGTCCCCATAGTCCCCTAAACTTATATACTAGGTTCTGCTGAGCACATATCTAATCAAGGGACAGAAAATGTTGCAACAATTGTTGTTTCTTTTGACTCTGTGAGTAGGAAATGAGTTGCCCTGCATATAGACTAAAATATCACCCAGTTAATGTGAAAATAGTCAATTTTGAAGACTCTTGGTTATTGGTACCTTACGTGGATGTCCAATTGTACAGTAGGAATAAAGAGGCTCTTTAGACAGTTCTTAATATCTGCGCAAAAAAAAAAAAAATATATATATATATATATATATATATATATATATATATATGTGACTAAAATCAAAAATTTATTTGTGATCAAAAAATAAATAAATGAATAATGACCCTATCATAGAGTGCAAACAAAACTTAATTTATATAAATACATGTGAATTCAGGAAATCCAGTGCAGGATCAAACAAACCACCGATGGGAAAAGTGCTGTGAAGTGCAAAGGTTGCCACCACCATGCCAGCACGCCGTTCCTCCCTACTCGCTTCATCACTCCAAGGACGTGGTCACGGGACCATGTCCTTGGGGTGACGAAACGCATAGGGAGGAACGGCGTGCTGACGTCATCGTGTTCTATGCCAGTCCGGGAACTACGGGCAGTAGTCGAGAGCCGGCCGGCTCGTTTGTTTTCTTGCTCTCTTTATATCCGGATTATGTGAGTTTACATCTATGATTTATCTAAATAAAATATAATGTTTTTTTCCATATGGATTTGCTCATTGCAGCATAACATCTTGACTGTCGGGGGAGAGAGATTTCCTGTCTGATTTTTCAAAGTGTCCATCCCGATGATTTATCTATGCGCTTTCTGGTCCCACTCAATAGGGATCTAAGGTTCCGGTAAGCGGCCAGAGTTCTTATTGGTGGTGGCAACCTTTGCACTTTTCCCATCTGTGGTTTGTTTGATCCTGCACTGGATTTCCTGTGACTTTCGTGCACGAGGAATTTGTTGGGACCTTTATATGGGCTGTCATTTTTTATTTTTCTGACATTAAGTATTATTACCGAGTATCATGTGTCACATATGAATTTGTGTTTACTTTTGCTAACCTTAGCAGTTTGATAATTTGTATTTATTTATTTATTAATTTATATTTACACTTACCTATGTATGAATTCACATGTATTTATTTAAATGAAGTTTTGTTTGCACTCTATGATAGGGTCATTATTCATTTATTTATTTTTTGTTAACAAATTAATTTTTGATTTTAGTCACATATATATATATATATATATATATATATATATATATATATATATATATATATTTTTTTTTTTTTTTAGCGCAGCTCCTTATAGTTGATTGATTGTGTGTCGTTGTATAACGGTTTGAGCTGCTGCTCACTGGGTGGGTTTAGTGAATAGTGCAGTTTTTCTGCTGTACCAGTTCTTAATATCTATCTGTAATATACTCAACACCTCAATTAACTTTTTTTTGTTTAAAGTTTTTGCATATGCATTATATCTGACAATTGTTCTCCAATTTTGTAGTGGTGATAATGTGCATGCATTCTGTGTTACTTGGTGGTGAGGACCAACAACAACTTCTAGAGGCAGCCCATGACCTTCGAATGACAGATGGGTCCGTGGTATTCATTCCTTATGACACCTTGCAGTACAGTCTTCCTTATGACCGTCCATTTAACACCTTTACGAACAAGACAATACTTCGTCGAGCCTATGATGCTGTGCTCACCATCACTGTGACCTCTCAGCATGGAAACTTCTATGATACATTCCGAGATGCAAAATCCAATGAAGTGGTTCCAAGAGATCTTGACCCAGTAGAGGTAATATCTCCACATACATCTACTTTTTATGCTCATATGGGGTTATATAGTTCTTTGGTAAAATACTAGCCACATATTTTAAGCGTTCTCTTGTTCATCCCTGCAAGCTTAATGAGAGAAGTCAATGTTATCCTGTTGGGTGCTGATGAAGGAATCTCCCGTGTTGGCAGGGCCGGATTAAGAACATCATGGGTTTGGTGCTGAGAGAGAGAAAGGGGATGGGTGAGGGGTAAGGGAGGGAGGATGAGAGAGAGACAGAGAGGATGTGCATTAGCATGCATTGGAGTGACAGCAATGCAGCCTGGCTAAAGTAAGTGACTGAAGGCACAGAACCTGGGACGAAGACCTGGTAAAGATGGAAGCGCCCCGAGACCCGCTGGATTGATCACAGTGCAGTGCTGGAGGGCTCAGTCTGGCAGGTAAGTGTACCCTAATGTGCTAATATTCTGTGAATACTAGTACATTGTGGTATAACCTAGCTGAGGGCCTCTAAAATGTAGTAATGTTAGCGAAGTTTATTACTGCTTTAATATCACAGGATCCCAGGAGCCTCTCATAGAGCCCCCTACTGACTCAGTGGCCATTGGCCAGAGCCCAAATGCATAGTTGTCCACATTTCAAAAATATTTTCAGGGACACTTTTTTACCAGTGAGTAGCTGACATCCCCTATGTTCCTCTATACATCACAGTAGTAATCACAAAATTAAATGAGTACTAGACATGTGCATTCGTTTTCGTCCGAATGCATTTTCGTCCGAATTTTAGGTATTTTTGTTTTCGTTTTGACAAACGATAACGAAAGTGCAGAATCCGAAAAACATAAGATCCGACATAAATAAATGCTTTATTTTTGTTTTTGTTGTTACAACAGTTCGATATAGAATAGGATATTTGACGTGACTCTGACAATAATCTTTGTCTATTGAACCTGTGGTCGAATGTGCCTAACCTTACCTCTATTAGTCCAAGATTATATAGAGAAAATATTCGACATAGAGAGAAAAGATTTGACAGAGAGAAAAGATTCTAAAGTGCTGATTTTAAAGGCTAATATGCAAGTTACTGTCCTAAAAAGTGTCTGGGGACCTGGGTCCTGCCCCAGGGGACATGGATCAATGCAAAAAAAAGTTTTAAAAATAGCAGTTTTTTCGGGAGCAGTGATTTTAATAATGATTAAAGTGAAACAATAAAAGTGTAATATTCCTTTAAATTTTGCACCTGGGGGGTGTCTATAGTATGCCTGTGAAGGGGCGCATGTTTCCCGTGCTTATAACTGTCCCTGCACAAAGTGTCATTTCTGCAGGAAAAAAAGGTAACTTAAAATCACTCGCGGCTATAATGAATTGTCGGCTCCCGTAATACAGAGAACACTCATTGAAAGTCATTGATAAAAAAAAGCAAAAAGCGTGGGGTTCCCCCAAATTCAATTACCAGACCCTTCAGGTCTGGTATGGATATTAAGGGGAACCCTGCGTCAAATAAAAAAAAAATTGACATGGGGTTCCCCCTAAATATCCATACCAGACCCTTTATCCGAGCACGCAACCTGGCAGGCCGCAGGAAAAGAGGGGGGGACGAGAGAGCGCCCCCCCTCCTGAACCGTACCAGGCCACATGCCCTCAACATTGGGAGGATGCTTTGGAGTCCCCCCAAAGCACCATGTCCCCATGTTGATGGGGACAAGGGCCTCATCCCCACAACCCTGGCCGGTGGTTGTGTGGGTCTGGGGGCTTATCAGAATCTGAAAGACCCCTTTAACAAGGGGACCCCCAGATCCCGGCCCCCCCTGTTTGAAATGGTAAGGGGGTACAAAAGTACCCCTACCATTTCACAGAGAAAGTGTAAAAAATTGTTAAATAAGACAAACACACTTTTGAAAAAGTCCTTTAGTAACCACTTTCAGACCGGACCATTTTGCTGGTCAAAGACCAGACCACTTTTTGCGATTCGGCACTGCGTCGCTTTAACTGACAATTGCGCGGTCGTGCGACGTGGCTCCCAAACAAAATTGACGTCCTTTTTTTCCCACAAATAGAGCTTTCTTTTGGTGGTATTTGATCACCCCTGCGTTTTTTATTTTTTGCGCTATAAACAAAAATAGAGCGACAATTTTGAAAAAAACGCATTATTTTTTACTTTTTGTTATAATAAATATCCCCCAAAAATATATAAAAAAACATTTTTTTCCCTCAGTTTAGGCCGATACGTATTCTTCTACATATTTTTGGTAAAAAAAACGCAATAAGCAATTATTGATTGGTTTGAGCAAAAGTTATAGCGTTTACAAAATAGGGATAGTTTTATAGCATTTTTATTAATAATTTTTTATTATTTTTTTTTTTACTAGTAATGGCGGCGATCAGCGATTTTTATTGTGACTGCGACATTGTGGGGGACCCATCGGACATTTTTGACACATTTTTGGACCATTGTCATTTATACAGTAATCACTGCTATATAAATGCACTGATTCCTGTGTAAATGACACTGGCAGTGAAGGGGTTAACCAGTGGGTGGCAGTGTAGGGGTTAAGTGTTCCTAGGGGTGTGTTACTAACTGTGGGGGGGTTGGGCTTTCATTTAGTGAACACTGATCTCTGCTCCAATCACATGGAGCAGAGATCAGCGTCACTAGTTGCTAGGCAGAATGGAGAAATGCTGTTTACACGGCATTTCCTCCATTCAGCCGTCCCGTGAGACGATCGCGGGGATGCCCGCGGCGATCGAGTCCGCGGGTCCCGCGACTGGACTCACGGGGGTCCCGACCAGCGCGGGAGAGTGCCACCGGCGGCGCACTCCCGATGGCAGGGCGGCATTGAATATTGGACATACATGTACGCCAATATGCCTGCCCATGCCATTCTGTCGACGTACATTGTTGTACGCTGGTCGGGATGTGGTTAAAAAAAAAAAAAAAGATTCCAGCGGTGGTAATCCACTCTTGCTATCCAGCGACAGACGATCATCTCTCCGGGGTCCAGCGATGGCTGATCTGATGCAGCGCAGCGAATCCATCCATCTTCTGTCTCCACGGAGGAGACACTGCAGGATCCCGGCGGCCTGACGTTTCTTATATGCGGAGGGCGGGGCCACCCGTCACCCGACCCCGCCCCCTCTGACGCAAATGGGGAAGCCGGGCTTCCCATATGGGTGACCCCGCCCCCCTCTGATGTAACTGAAACCTGCGTTACCTCAGAGGGGGGCGGAGTCACCCATACATCATTGGGGAAGCCCAGCTTCCCCATTTGCGTCAGAGGGGGGCGGGCGCCCCTTCACAGGCATACTATAGACACCCCCCAGGTACGAAATTTAAAGGAATATTACAATTTTATTGTTTCACTTTAATCATTATTAAAATCACTGCTCCCGAAAAAACTGCAGTTTTTAAAACTTTTTTTGCATTAATACATGTCCCCTAGGGCAGGACCCAGGTCCCCAAACACTTTTTAGGACAGTAACTTGCATATTAGCCTTTAAAATTAGCACTTTAGATTTTGAACGTTGGAGTCCCATAGACTTTAATAGGGTTCTAAAGTTCACACGAAGTATGCTAGAGTTTAGCAGCTCCGTCGAATCTTCTTTATACATTCGACAGACACCATAAGCCTCCAAAGCCAGATTCGACCGTAATTCATGTGGATTTTCGGACGAATGCAATTTTTGAACGAAAAACGAAATAAATAAAAACGAATTTCGGGAGTAACTAAATAAATAAATTGTTCGGACGAAAACGAAATTCCGAAACAAAATATTTCACTCTGCACATGTCTAATGAGTACTAATAATGGGCAAAACAAATATGAGGACTGAGAAGATTTCCTTTAGTTGAACTAACAAAAGTGTGCCCATTGTAGAGCTGGTAACATAGGATATTCAATATAAATTTTACAGAACTGTTTTTATGGGTAAGAGGCATAGGGGAGGAGTATGGATAGTATAAAAGTGGGAAGTATGTGCAGGTGAGAGAGAGGAATCTGGAGGATATAACAGTAGGTACTATGTACAGGAGAGGAGTGTGGAGGGTACTGCAGTATCACATGGTGACGTGGCAAGTCCCATAAGTGCACTTCAAGCTGGTGAGGTGACTAGCCTAGCACAACTAGTGTCCCGCGGCCACCAAGAAGACAAAGACAGGCCCATGTGGCACTTGGTGTCACCCTTATTTGGAAAGCGGTACCATTTGTATGTGGACAAATATTACATGAGCGTGCCACTTTTTAGTCACTTGTTTGATCATGGAATTGGCGACTGTGGCACTGTGCGATCTAATCGCCGGGGCTTACCCCAGCGGCTTGTTTGATTCCTGTCTTAGGCTGGGGGAAAGAGCCTGCTTCAAGTGTAATTATTTGCTCGCTATGAAGTGGAGGGATAATCAGAATGTTTTCGTTCTAGCCTCTCTTCACGCAGACACGACGGTCCGAATTCTTACAGTGACTGGTGTTGTGGAGAAACCCTTCTGTGTCCACGGATATAACCTTAATATGGGAGGGGTGGACCTCAACGACCAGTTGTTGGCACCGTACCTAGTTGCCCGTAAGGCCAGACGCTGGTACAAAAGTGTCTGTATACTTATTTCAATTGGCTCTGCTGAATGCTTATGTGCTATACAAAGCTTCAGGACGGACCGGATCCTTCCTTAAATTCCAGGAAGAGAACATTACAGTCCTTCTGTTTCCAGACGATGCTGTGGCCCAACTTCCTAATCCAAATGCAGTAAGCTGGCTGCATGAGAGGCATTTTTTGTATGTCCTCCCTGGTAACCCTACCCAATGAGCCCCCCAAAGAAAATGTTGTCTCTGTAGAAAGCGTGGATATAGGCGTGACACCCGCTATTATAGTCCCTTCTGTCCTGACCATCCTGGTCTTTGCATTGGTGAATGTTTTGAACGCTACCACACACTAGTGGAGTATTAGCGTAGGGTACAGCACTGCACAGACTAGGACACGCTTTCACAGGGTCTCCAAAGATGCCATCGCATTTGAGAGACCCGAACCTGGAACCGACAACCACCACAACCGTTACAACTTCTACAACCGTTACAGTTACAAATAAAAGTATAAAATAAAAAAGTAAAAAACTATATATATATATATAAAAAAAAAAAGTTGTTGCTTTATTGTTCTCTCTCTCTCTATTCTCTCTCTAGTGTTCTGCTCTTTTTTACTGTATTCTACAATGCAGTGCTTTATTGTTACTATGTTTTATCATGTTTGCTTTTCAGGTATGTAATTCTTTTATATTTTACTGTTTACTGTGTTTTATTGTTAACCATTTGTTTGTTTTCAAGTACGCCATTCAGCTGCAGCACTGATTTATTTATCTTGACAGCAAAAGCGTTTGCTCCCACGCTAAGTAAATCAGCGACTAGCACTGTAATAGGTGATTTCACCATCACAGTAAAAAAAAAAAAAAAAAAAGAGCATATAAGCTGAAGCATGGGGGCAGGGGTGGAATGGTGATTTGCCCCTAACATTAGGGGCCGATTGCCCCCATGCTTTGGCATATATTTTTTAGGCACAGATTGCGTTAAAAAATGTTTTATTTTTACTATGTTTTATTGTATTTGCTTTGCAAGAATGGTATGTCTTACTGTTATACCTTTATACTTATACTGTTACTTTGTTTTATTGTTAACCATCATTTGCTTAGCAGGTACGCCATTCAGCTGCAGCACTGATTTATTTATCTTGACAGCAACAGCGTTTGCTCCCACGATACATAAATCAGCGACTCCAGCTCTGTAGGAGGTGGTTTCACCACCACAGTTTAAAAAAAAATGGTGCATGTATGCCCATCATTATAAGTGGGTGGATGAATTGAGGTATTCTAATGGTGGGCATATCCACCAATCAGTCTCTTTTTTTCGTTCAGCCCACAGGCTGCATGAAAAAAAAAAATACAATGTAGGCCCAACAAAAACCAGCAATGTACTGGTATGTTGCTGGACGTTGAATGATTATACCAGAATAAATGCCTGCTGGTATCATTCTTTCCAGCCAGCAGTCGGCTTTCATGTTAAAGAAATCCTTGTGGCTAATTAGCTTCTAGACTGATTTTACAAGCAGTGGGAGGGAACGTCTCCACCTCCCACCGTCTTCCATAGATTTCTCGGGCTCTCCTGCCCCAACAGGGAACCCGAGAATGCAGCCGGTGGTTCTGCCAGCTGACCATACAGCTGATCAGAGACCAGAATGGCTCCAATCATTTCTATGGCCTAAGAAACCGGAAGCTACAGGCATTTCATTACTTAGGTTTTGCTGAATATAAACAGCGCCATTGGGAAATTGGCAAAGCACTTTATCACACTGATTTTGGTGTGGTCAATTGCTTTGAGGGCAGAGGAGAGATCTAGGGTCTAATAGACCCCATTTTTTTCTAAAAAGAGTACCTGTCACTACCTATTGCTATCATAGGGGATATTTACATTACCTGAGATAATAAAAATTATAAAAAAAATGTAAGGAACAGTTTAAAAATTAAAAAAAGCAAAATAAATAATAATAATAATAATAATAATAATAATAATAATAAAAAGCACCCCTGTCTCCCCCTGCTCACGCACAAAGGCGAACGCGAGCGTCGGTCTGGTGTCATATGTAAACAGCAATTGCACTATGCATATGAGGTATCACCACAAAGGTCAGATCGAGGGCAGTAAGTTTAGCTGTAGATCTCCTTTGTAAATCTAAAATGGTAACCTGCAAATCCTTTTAAAGGCTTTTAAAAATGCATGAAGTTTGTCGCCGTTTTTGCGCAATTTTAAAGCAGTGTTTAGTATCCGTGTACTCGGAATAAGATCATATTTTTTATTTCCTCAAACATTTGGGCAATATAATGTGTTTTATTGCATTCAAATAAAAAAAGTGTGTTTTTTCAAAAAAAATTGCGTTTGAAAAATCGCTGGGCAAATACTGTGAAAAAAAAATTGCAACACCCACCATTTTAATCTGTAGGGCCTTTGCTTTAAAAAATATATAATGTTTAGGGGTTCAAAGTGATTTTCTTGAAAAATAATAATATTTTTTCATGTAAACAAAAAGTGTCAGAAAGGGCTTTGTCTTCCAGTGGTTAGAAGAGTGGGGGATGTGTGACATAAGCTTCTAAATGTTGTGCATAAAATGCCAGGACAGTTCGAACCCCCCCAAATGACCCCTTTTTGTAAAGTAGACACCCAAGCTATTTGCTGATAGGCATGTTGAATCCATGGAATATTTTATATTTTGCCACAAGTTTCGGAAAGATTACACTTTTTTTTTTTTGCACAAAGATATATTGTTCAAACATGGCACGGTTATATGTGCAATTACACCCCAAAATACATTCTGCTGCTTCTCCTGAGTACGGGGATAGCTCATATGTGAGACTTTATGGGAGCCTAGACGTGTACAGGACCCCGAAAACCAATCACCACCTCCAGGATTTCTAAGGGCATACATTTTTGATTTCACTCCTCACTACCTATCACAGTTTTGAAGCCCATAAAAAGCCAAATGACCCCATTTTGGAAAGAAGACACTTCAAGCTTTTTGCTGAGAGGCATTTTGTGTCCATGGAGTATTTGATATTTTGCCACAAGTTTTCGGGAATTTTTTTTTTTTTTTTGTACACAAACTTATCACTAAATAATATATATTGTTAAAACATGCCATGGGCATATGTGGAATTACACCCCAAAATACATTCTGCTGCTTCTCCTGTGTACGGGGATACCACGTGTGTGAGACTTTTTGAGAGCCTAGCCGCGTACAGGACCCTGAAAACCAATCACCACCTTCAGGTTTTCTAAAGGCATAAAATTTAGATTTTACGCCTCACTACCTATCACAGTTATGGAGGCCCTAAAAATATTTGGATAGCCCCCCCCCAATTGACCCCATTTTGGAAAGTAGACAGCCCAAGGTATTTGCTAAGAGGCATGGGGAGTATTTTGCAAATCTCATTTATTTTTGAAAATGAAGAAAGAAAAGGAAAATTTATTTTATTTTTCCAATTTTCAAAACTTTGACAAAAAGCAAGATCTGCAAAATACTCAACATGCCTCTCAGCAAATAGCTTGGAGTGTCTACTTTCCAAAATGGGGTCATTCGGGGGGTTGTGCTACCTGGGCATTTCATGGCCTCTGAAACTGTGATAGGCAGTGAGGAGTGAAATAAAAAATGTACGCCCTTAGAAAGCCTGAACCCGGTGATTGGATTTTGGGGTCCTGTAGGCGGTTAGACTGCCAAAAAGTCTCACACATGTGGTATCCCCGTACTCAGGAGAAGCAGCATAGGCAATTGGGAAGATTTTACTTGAAGTATCATGGAGACTTCATCTGTAGGTCAGAAGGAGTTCAACTGCATGTCTGGAGGACCACCAGAGATCAGGAGTACAACTGCAGGTCTGGAGGACCACCAGAGATCAGGAGTACAACTGCAGGTCAGACAGAGAACAACTATAGGTCAGAAGGTAGTTCATCTGCAGGTTAAAAGGAGGACAACTGCAGATCAGAACGAGTACAACTTCAAGTCAGAACGAGATTGGCTACCAGTTAAATGGAGGTCAATTGCAGATCAGAAGGAAATCAACTGCAAGTCAGAAATAAATGATATGCTAGTTAAAAGGAAGTAAACTACAGGTTAGAAAAAGGAAAACTGCAAGTCAGAAGGTGGTTGCCTGCAGATTATAAGCAGGTCAGCTACAGGTCTGAAGGAAGTCAGGTACAGGTTAGAAGGAGGTCAACTGCATGTCAGAAGAAGGACAGCCAACTGTCAAAAGGAAGCCAACAGCAGGTTAGGAGGTCAACTACATGTGAGAAGAAGGTCAACTGCAGGTTAGAAGGAAGTCAGCTACATGTCAGAAGAAAGGCAGCTACAAGTCGAAAGGATGTCAACTGCAGGTTAGAAGGATTTCAACGTCAGGCAAAGGTACACCTGAAAGAATAGAACTGCATAACAAATTCACCTAAATGTAGCCTACATTTGCTGACATGCACAAGCCCCAAGACAGTATAAAATAAGAAGATCAATTCTGTCTGTGAACTTTGAGAAAAATAAAAAATTGCAAATCCACAGTACTGTATACACAAGGAATTGGTTCCCTATTTAAAGGACGCAACAACAACAAATATTGCACATGGCTTATTCAAATTAACTTTAGAACCCAAATTACCATTAGGCACAATAAGCCTGTTTTTGCAGGTGGCAGAGAGAAAGAGCTACATTTTTCCTTGTATAGTTATTGGTTGATTTTTATTCCCATCATCAGTAAAACCTTAATCTTATGCTATAAGGTTATTCAAGCAACTATACAAATCCATCTTAGGATCAGTAAAACAAAAAAATATGCTTACATAAGAGAGTAGCGTTGGACTCAAACATTTGTGTTCTTTCGGACTCCTGCTATGTAACTTTGTTTATAATGCTGGTCCTCTTTAAGTAAATCCTAAATTCAGTCAACATATAGAAAAATAACTATATTTACCACCTAAATCACGTCAGGTGTTTACCATTTCTACAAAATGTGTATCCCTAGGTATCTCCACTCTTTGCTACCATCTACAACTCCATCTTCCTCATGGCCAGAGTTATTGAGAAGGTCTACAGGTCAGGACAGAAAGTGACAGTCGCTTCCATAGAACGTCATTCTCAGAACTTACAGTTGGATGGTTTTGGGTTCCCACTTATGTTGGATGAAGATGGCGATGCACAGACGCCCTACGTAATTCTGGATACGGATGGAGAAAGCAGGATATTGACCCCTGTGTACACTATTAATCCAGCCACAGGAGACCTTCATTATCTGAGGAAAATCCACTACCCCTTCAACCACCACCCAGGAACTGATTCTGACTGTTGGTTTGACCGAAGCTCAATCTGCATTGGAGGTAGGAGCTTGTGGTGAAAATTGGCATGCAACTGTTATTTATTTCTTATCTCCCAACCAAAGATAGAAACTCTTAATTAATTTAGCAAGACTCCTTGATATTTTGGATCTCGGCTTCCCAAAATGTAAAATTATTGTCCTAAATGTAACACATTTTTAAATTTTATTTAACAATGTGATAGTATAATTCCAGAAGTCAGGAAGGAGCATACAGTCGTACATCCAGCATTTTACAGCTTCTGAAAATTTCCTTGGTTGTTTTCAGCGTAGCACCACTAAAAAACTGTAATAATTAATTTTCTTTCCCCAAATGTCTTTTGCAGTGACCTTTCTGCCATACAAAATATTTACCCAATGTTAAGGCTATTTTATATATATATATATATATATATATATATATATATATATATATATATATATATATATATATATATATATATACACACATACATATACATATACATATACATATACATATACATATACATATACATATACATATACATATATATATATATATATATATATATATATATATATATATATATATATATATAAATGTAACCTTTAAAGCAGGTTAAACTGGCCATAGAGGGATCGAAATTTGATCAGTTCAGCAAGGACCGACTGAATTTCGATACATGTGTGGCCACTCCCCCTTGACAGAAGTCAGTCTAATGATTGATTTTTGTCAAAATAGCTTGTTGAAAAATGTCTCTCAATCACAGGCTGCAGCCGCTTACCAGTGTGTTCTGACAGCGGAGAGTTCCCCCCATCAGAATACAATATGGTTGACTTACTAAAGGCAATTGGACTATGCGCTCTGCAAGTGCATCTGCTCCAGAGCTTAGTAAATTAAGTGATACTTCACTTTGAAAAGACTACCCAATCACAAGGAAGGAAAATAAAAAAAAATGTATTTTTGCTTGCACGTAATTGGATGATGGAAGTTAGCAGAGCTTCCCCTCATTTATTAAGCTCTGCAGCAACTGCGCTTGCAAAGTGAACAGTCTATTTGCCTTTAGTAAATCACCCCAATATTTCACTGGGAAGAATTTATCTATCCATGATCTCGATGGTGTAAATGGAGGAATCTGTTCTTTTTTTTTGTTTGTTTGTTCATTCCTCTGGCTGAATGAAAAAAAAAAAAAAATCCATCTTAGGCCAGTCTTATGTCACGTATAGACAATCAGACATGCCGACAACAAAACCATGGATTTTTTTCCGAAGGATGTTGTCTCAAACTTGTCTTGCGTACCCACGGTCACAGAAATGTTGTCGGAAATTCCGAGCATCAAGAGCGCGGTGACGTACAAGACATATGATGAGCCGAGAAAAATGAAGTTCAATAGCCAGTGCGGCTCTTCTGTTTGATTCAGAGCATGAGTGGAATTTTGTGCGTCGTAATTGTGCACACATGCTCGGAATTTCCGACCACAAGTTTTGTTTTTGGAAAAATTGAGAACCGGCTCTCAAACATTTGTTGTCGGAAATTGTCCGATGGAGCATACACACGGTTGGAATTTCCGACAACAAGCTCACATTGAACATTAGTTGTCGGAAATTGTCCGATGGAGCATACACATGGTTGGAATTTCCCACAACAAGCTCACATTGAACATTTGTTGTCGGAAGTTCTGACCGTGTGTACGGGGCATAAGTCATGTGCAAAAAAATTACATCAGGTATTATTATCAAGAACCTAGAAGTGCCTGCAGAAAAGGTCAGACGGAATCATTTCATCGGATATTCCGATCGTGTGTGGGGCTTCATCTGACTTTTTTCTTCAAAAATTCTGACGGACCTAGAAATAGAACATTAAATCTTTCCGACGGCATCAATTCCTATCGGCAAAACCGTTCATCTGTATGCTATTCCGACGGACCAAATACGACGCAAGGGCAGCTATTGGCTACTGGCTATTGAACTTCCTTTTCTAGTCCCGTCGTATGTCATCGCTTTTGAAACGAACGGAACTTGTGATCGTGTGTAGGCAAGTCCGTTTGGTTGGAATTCTGTTGGAAACTCAGTCAGAAAGACCGTCAGAGTTTATTCTGATGGAAAGTCTGATCGTGTGTATGTGGAATTAGACTTTCCTGCCCTCTCCCGCCAGGCATGTACTGGCCATTGAGACTACGGGAGTTTCCCGGTGGGCCGATGGGACACTCTGATGTAAGGGGGCTGCTGATGGGACACTCTGATGTAAGGGGGCTGCTGATGGGACACTCTGATGTAAGGGGGCTGCTGATGGGACACTCTGATGTAAGAGGCTGCTGATGGGACACTCTGATGTAAGAGGGGGCTGCTCATGGGACACTCTGATGTAAGAGGGGGCTGCTCATGGGACACTCTGATGTAAGGGGGCTGGTGATGGGACACTCTGATGTAAGGGGGCTGGTAATGGGACACTCTGATGTAAGGGGTGCTGATGGGACACTCTGATGTAAGGGGGCTGGTAATGGGACACTCTGATGTAAGGGGTGCTGATGGGACACTCTGATGTAATTGGTGCTGATGGGGCACTCAAAATGTAAGTGGGCCGGTCTGGATGAAGTCCAGGGCCAAATTTCTGTCCCAGTCCAGCCCTGTCTCCCGCTTCCTACACATTCCTAATGGCCCATTACTGTTGCAGTGTATGGGAGGCTGGGGACAAGCTTCAATACCCTCAGAAAATCTTCTAGGTTGCCAAAAAGCCCAAGAATCAGAGATAACAGCATAGTCTACAAATTGATCCAGATTTGTACAGCCAACTCATTTTTTTGACAGGTTTGTTTTAAATTCAACCTATTTTTATTCTAATGCCGTGTACACACTATCGAATTGTCCGTCGGACTTGGTCCGGCAAACAATTTGCCGGACTTTATTACGAACGGACTTGGCCACACACGGACACTCCGAAAGTCCGGCGATTTCTAACACGATGACATACAGCACGTACGACGGGACTAGAAAAAGGAAGTTCAATAGCCAGTAGCCAATAGCTTCCTTCTCGTACTTGCTTCTGAGCATGCGTCATTCTTAGTCCGCCGGACTAGCACACTGACGAACGGATTGTCCGCTGAAAGCCAAGTCCGGCGGACAAATTTTGAGTCAAAACTACTTTCTAAGTCCGCCGGACTTTACGATGAAAAAGTCCGCTGGAGCCCACACACGATCAAATTGTCTGGCGTACTGTGGTCTGGTGGACTAAGTCCGCCGGACAATTGAATCGTGTGTGTACGCGGCATTAAACTTCAACCTAACCATCAATCTATCATCTGAACTAGCATTTCTCAAACTTTTTTGTCTTGCGGCGCACCAAAAAAAATAAAAAAAAATTTCACAGCACACCTGGAAAGATT
This sequence comes from Lithobates pipiens, assembly GCF_037356315.1. Taxonomy (NCBI): domain Eukaryota; kingdom Metazoa; phylum Chordata; class Amphibia; order Anura; family Ranidae; genus Lithobates; species Lithobates pipiens. Next base: position 609,753,641 of record NW_027507903.1, on the reverse strand, counting down.
TTACATTTATTTTTGTGGTGAAGAACTTATTTATTTATACATATATATTTAATTGTAAATTTAATATGAAGGATGTGCCTGCTTTCAAAAACAAATCAAATTGAAGCGATTGTAATCTTTTTACTTTCGCTTTTCATTTAACAGTTTCTCTTTCAGAGTTCCAGACATGATTAAGTATTTCTCCATCGCTAAACAATGAACAAACTTTATTTATAAGTATCAAAGTTGGAATGGAACGGTCTCTATTATTATAATATAATTAAAGCGATCAAGTTCTCCCAAGATCTCGCATAAGTTTTGCGTTACGAAAGGAACCAATGAATGACAGACTGACAGAGATTGCATTTTTATATATGTTACTTTTTTTTACTTTTGCGACATTGATTTACCATTTCATTTTTCAATGTGTTCAAGGTATCAAAACGCTAGCAATTTTAGATAATTTTTAAAAACTCTCGTGGCACACCTGCAAATCTCACACGGCACACAGTATGAGAATCACTGATCTAAACCAAACTTTTACCTTTATTGTAACCCTTAACCTAATTCTCAATGCTGGTTATACACTCAGACAATTTTGTAGCAGTTTCAACCACTTTCAACAACCCTTCAAAAGAAAACAATGACTTCAGTCTGCTCACATAATTTGTAATAAAAACACGCCATTCTGAAGCTTCCCTCCAACCACTTTGCATATTATTATTATATATATACTGTGATTCTGTACTTGCCGAATACGCTGCAGAAATCTCCCTCCACTGAGTCTGGCTGCAACCATTTTAACTGTGGGCAACTAAAGCTGCTGCCTGTTCACTTCCTGGATATACGCAGACACACACAGACAGCTTCAAAACTCTGCAGCTCTCATTGGCCCTCTTTTGACTCATCCCCCCTCTCTTCCTGGCAAACTCTCACAAGAGTGAGAAAGAGAGCTGTGCATGAATTCATTGGCCTAGGCTTTTTACCTGACAAGAAACAGGTAATGTTTTACTATCCAAAGATAAAACAACAAGGGCAAACAATTTAATAGATAAAAAGCTGAAAAAATTACTGAAGGTCCGCTTTAAGAAATCCAGGCCATGTACTGCCTGTAGTTTCTGTCTGAATTTTAAAGCCCAAATTATGTTTAAGAAACATATAAGGTTGTTTCGGGAAGGAGGGGTGGGAAACTGATCTGTGAGAACGCCCCTATCTTGAAACCATTATCTCTCAATGCTGTAGCAGCACCTGGGACACAGGAAAAATTAAGCCTCTGCTAAATGGGAGTTCTTGCCTCTCTATTGCTTTTACTTAATGGGGATTTGTGTACACTAGAAGGACTCCTTCTTAGGACATTCCCATTCCCCAGAATAGATCAAATGTACTTATCCTTGTAGAGGAATAGGTCCACACTTGAAATAGTTTCTCTACATAAACATGGCCTAGGTTTTAAGAAGATTGCCAAGACCCTGAAACTGAGCTGCAGCACAGTGGCCAAGACCATACAGCGGTTTAACAGGACAGGTTCCACTCAGAACAGGCCTTGCCATGGTCGACCAAAGAAGTTGAGTTGTACGTGCTCAGCGTCATATCCGGAGGTTGTCTTTGGGAAATAGAGGTATGAGTGCCACCAGCATTGCTGCAGAGGGTGAAGGGGTGGGGGGTCAGCCTGTCAGTGCTCAGACCATATGCTGCACAGTGCATCAAATTGGTCTGCATGGCTGTTATCCCAGAAGGAAGCCTCTTCTAAAGAGGATGCACAAGAAAGCACACAAGCAGTTTGCTGAAGACAAGCAGACTAAGGACATGGATTACTTGAACCATTTCCTGTGGTCTGATGAGACCAAGATAAACGTATTTGGTTCAGATAGTGTCAAGCGTGTGTGTCGGCATCTAGGTGAGGAGTACAAAGACAAATGTGTCTTGCCTACAGTCAAGCATGGTGGTGGGAGTGTCATGGTCTGGGGCTGCATGAGTGCTGCCGGCACTGGGGAGCTACAGATCATTGAGGGAACCATGAATGCCAACATGTACTGTGACATACTGAAGCAGAGCAGGATCCCCTGCTTTCGGAGACTTGGCCGCAGGGCAGTATTCCAACATGATAACAACCCCAAACATACCTGCTTTGCTGAAGAGGCTGAGGGTAAATATGATGGACTGGCCAAGCATTTTTCCAGACCTAAACTTTATTGAGCATCTGTGTGTCATCCTCAAACAGAGGGGGGAGCATCCACCAGCTCCGTGATGTCATCATGGATGAGTGGAAGAAGACTCCAGTGGCAACCTGTGAAACTCTGGTAAACTCCATGCCCAAGAGGGTTAAGGCAGTGCTTGAAAATAATGGTGGCCACACAAAATATTGACACTTTAGGTCCAATTTGGACACTTAGGGGTGTACTCACTTTTGTTGCCAGCGATTTTAGACATTAATGGCTGTGTGTTGAGTTATTTTGAGGGGACAGCAAATTTACACTATTATACAAGCTGTACACTCACTACTTTACACTTTAGAAAAGTGTCATTTCTTCAGTGTTGAAAGTGTGAAAAGATATAATAAAATATTTATAAAAATGTGAGGGGTGTACTCACTTTTGCGAGATACTGAATTTCTAAAGGTGCTATTTACATTAAATTTTCACCACATGTCGGTAACAACCCGCGCAATGCATACATACAAAAAAAACCAAAACAAATAAGTTCAGAAATGAAATTATGTCTAATAAAACAGGGAACAGATGAAGAAAGGGAGGTGCAAAAAGGCATGGAAAGCCTGCCCCTTGTCAGAGCAAATTAACCCCCCTGACGGTTTTCCCGAGTCTGACTCGGGATGGATTTTTAATACCAAGAGCGGTATCCCCGAGTCAGACTCGGGACTGCATCGCTGGATCCAGGAGGAGGAATACTCACCTTCTCCCTCGGATCCAGCGTCGTCTCCCCGCTGTACGAGCGAGCCGTGTCTCGCTCGATCTATCACATCGTCGATCTCCGTGCCCTGCGAGCGTTGCGACGCACGGGCACGGAGATCGGCGCCAAATTCAAAAAGTGAAATAAACAGTAAACATACAGTATAATGTAATCTTACAGATTACATTGCTGTATGTAAATATTTCACATCCCCTTTGTCCCTAGTGTTCTGTCCAGTGTCCTGCATGCAGTTTTATATAATAAAAACTGTTCTTTATGCCTGGAAACTGGAGATTGTCCATAGCAACCAAAACTGTCACTGTACATCAAAAATGATTTTAGAGCAGCTAGAAAACAGCGATAATAAATTAGAATCACTCGCAGAATTGAGCGATAGCGATTTGTGGGGAGATCCGTCATCAAATACTGAAAAGTAATGACAGTGACAATTCTGCAACTGAGCAAATTTCAGTGTTTTTGATGTGATTACATTATTGAATAATTTTTATTATTGTTATATTATTATTTGGTACAATTATTTATAATTATTTCTTATATTATAATTTATGATTTCATTTTTCAAACTTTATCATACCCGGGATGTCTGCTAGACTCTGGTTTGGACAGATTTAAGAGAGTTATTCCTAAGAATTGCAGGACTACAATATAAAACGCCAAATTTTCAGGCAAAATAATGGTACCGCTTTTAGCACCTAAAATCCGAAATAATCGTACCGCCAGGGAGGTTAATATAAGCTGGTTCAGTCTGTTGGCCTATAAAAAGATATGTCATTACGAAGGTGTCACACAAGAAACATCTCATGATGGGTAAAAGCAAATAGCTCTCTTAAGACCTTCGCAACCTTATTGTTGCCAAACATACTAATGGCATTGGTTACAGAAGGATTTCTAACTTCTGAATGTGCCAGGAAACTCTCAATTGGATTTAAAGAACGAAAATAAAGCTGCTAGAATGGCTCAGCTAATCACCTGACTTGAATCCAATAGAAAATCTATGGAAAGAACTAAAGATCAGAGTTCATAGAAGAGGCCCACAGAACCTTCAAGATTTGAAGACTGTTTGTGTGGAAGAATTGGCCAAAATCACACCTGAGCAACGCATGTGACTAGTTTCTTTATACAGGAGGCATCTTTAAAGTGGTTGTTAAACCCTTACAACACACTTTGACCTACAGGTAAGCCTAGATTAAGGCTTACCTGTAGGTCCAAGAAATATCTCCTAAACCTACACGGTTTAGGAGATATTTACTAAAAGACCGTGACAGCTGTCTACGGCGCATGTGCCGAAGACAGCGGTGCGCAGGTGCACTGAGTGCGGCACCGTCAGCGGCGAATATGCTGCGCGTGGCGGCTCCCGTGCGCGGGAGTGACGTCATCACGGCTTCGCCGAATGACAGCGGCGGAGCAGGGAGACCCACCGAGAAGATGGATGCGCCGGACTACAGGGGACAGGGGTGACTTCGCTGGCTCCTGTGTCAGGTAAGTGACACATAATGGACTACTATGCGATGCATAGTAGTCCATTATGCTTTACCTTTGCAGGGAATGAAAGAGGAAGTAAACTCATCAGGGTTTTCTTCCTCTTTAAGCTGTTATTACCAACAAAGGATTTTGTAGCAAGTATTAAATACATTTCAGTTAACGTTATACTTTCTCCCTGTGTCATTCCATTTTATTACACAGAACTTAATTTCTGCACTTGTTTTGTTTTTCTATGTGTGTATGAATTGCATGGGTTGTTACCGACATGTAGTGAAAATGTAATGTCGATAGCACCTTTAGAAATATATTTACCTTGAAAAATTGTGACATTTTCAATACTTATTTTACCTGCTATATATAGAGAAAGTACAGGCATACCCCACTTTTAAGTACACAATGGGGTTTATTTACTAAAGCTGGAAAGTGCAAAATCAGGCTCACTTCTGCATAGAAACCAATGAGCTTCTAACCTCGGCTTGTTCAATTAAGCTTTGGTAATAAAACCTGGAAGCTCATTGGTTTCTATGCAGAAGGCAGCCTGATTTTGCACTTTCCAGCTTTGGTAAATAAACCCCATTGTGTATTTAAAAGTGGGGTATGCCTGTAGTCTTCATTAGGCCTAGTTCACACTACTGCAGCTCTGTGAGCCGCATTTGCACAGGCATGGCAGCCTATTCATTTGAATGTTTAATGCAGGGAAAAGGTTCCTGCACCATTTTTAAAAATGCAACGACAGGGAAATCACATTTGCACCATGTGATTTCCCGGTGGTTCCAGCAACTGCAATCGCACTGCATTTTTGGATGTTGGGGGTGCCATTAAGAAAATGGTTTTAAAGTGTGGTGTGTTTTGGCTGCGGGTGGTTGCAGGTGCTGCACTAGTGCAAACCAGCCTGCTGCCGAGGTAGAGGAAGATCCACCTTTTATTCTTGTTCTGGTGACAACTTTGAAATGTTGTTTTTTCGTCGCTTTTTGCCACCAGAACAAATAAAAAGTGGGAATCTACCTAGTAGGGACACAACCAGTAATAAAACCATACTAGAGGTTCAAACCCTTCACTGTTCTATCCAAACTAGTTAGGAAGTGGAACCTGAAACATATGTTCTTAATTAGTACTGATATTGCTACTTTATGGGCAGAATCTAAGGCTTGATTCACACCTATGTATTTTTAAAGCGTTTTCCATTTTGCAGATTTGTTCTACAAAACGTATTCCATAGGAAACCATGTTAAGTGGGCTGTAGTGCAAATCTGCAAAATGCAAAAAGCACTAAGAATGCATAGGTGTGAATCCAGCCTAAATGAATACACAGTCAGCATTTGTAGTGAACACAATACTTTATCCTTTCCTATTTAAAATCAAAACTTTTTTTAAAAAAAATTTGAGACATAAGGGAATGGTTACAATCCTCGTCAGCTTTCTATGTACTTTAAACCAATGACTGTAAATATACACATTCTGCTACATCAAAAGGTATTACCAGTTCTTTTTTTTCACCTACATTTTTACTTGGTGATCCTGCCACTAACACAATTCTTGTCCTAAGGTGACAACACTTACCCATGGTACTGTGTCAATGGAAAAGCCATGGTTGTCACCCTAGGACAGGACTAAAGAAACCTAGTCCTTAGAGATAGCTGGGAACAATGTAGCTGAGAAGTGCGCAGCAGAGGAAGTTTTCAGCTGGCATGATTTTTGGCAAGATCAATGGGTATTCTTTTCTTATTAAACAGATATAACATATAAAGGAAGAAAAGGAGTCATTCAGTTGCTTGTGTAATTTGGAGCTTGAACTTTTGGGCTCTGTAAGCTAGACCTTTTTATTAAAGTGCTCCACCTACTAAGTGGAAATTAAAATACAAATCATTAACGTGCAATATTTTATATTTACCTGATTAGATAAAAAAAAAAGCTCCCCCTCCCACCGCCTTCCTGGACTCCCCTAGTTCACCAGATTTTTCACCAGGAAGCCCAGAACTGAACCCGGCAGTTCCACCAGCTGACCAGAGATGTGAGGGAGGAATATAAGATCATCTCTTTGGTCTTTGAAAGCAGAAGCGATGAAGATTTTGTCACTTCTGGTTTTGGTTTGTTGTAAACAAGCTATTACCGGCTTGTGAAAGCATTTGATTAAACTGACCTTGGTTTGATCAAATGCTTGTGAGGACAGAGAAGAGATCTGGAGTCTAGTAGATCCCAGATGTTTCAGTAAAGAGAACCTATCACTGCCCATGCTATTACAAAGAATTTGTACACATGTCAGGTATTGCAGCAAACGTCATATCAAGATCAAGAATTCTAGCATCAGACCTCCTGTGTAATGCTGCGTACACACAACCGGACTTTTCTACGGACTTGGTCCGGCGGACTGGAATCCGTCAGACAATTCGATCATGTGTGGGCATCAGTGGACTTTTTCTCCCCAAAAGTCCGGCGGACCTAGAAATAACACTTGCTTCAAATCTTTCTGACGAACTCGAGTCCGGCCGCAAAATCCGTTCGTCTGTGTGCTAGTCCGACGGACTAAAACCGATGCTAGAGCAGCTATTAGCTACTGGCTATGAACTTCCTTATTCTACGTCATCACATTTGAATCCGTCGGACTTTTGAAGTGATCGTGTGTGGCCAAGTCCATTCGTTTGAAAGATCGATGGACCTCAGCTGCAATGTCCTTCGGATTGTCCACTGGACCAAGTCCGTCGAGAAGTCCGGTCGTGTGTACGCGGCACTACTCTTTTAAAGCATCCCCTGTGGAGATTTTTAAGTACTGTTTTTTGTCACCATTCAACAGGCATACCTAATTTTAAAGCATGAAATGTTAGGAATCCATCTAGTTTGTGTAACATCATCTTTTATATTTTACCAAACAATTGGGTATTATATTGTGTTTTTGCATTTAAAGTTTTGAAAGTGTATTTTTTCCATGAAATTTGTGTTGAAAAACTGCTGCACAACTATCATCTGACATAAAAAAATAGCAAAAACAAAAAATTTGTTCTCCAGGGCCTTTTCAGAAAATATAAAATGTTTGGGGTTTTAACTAATTATGCAAAAAAATACAGATTTTTACATGTACGGTATGTGAGAAATGTCAGAATTGGCATGGGTAACTAGTGGTTAAAATTGAGTTTTTCGTTCTTACTATAACAAAAAAGGTAACATATACAAATATATATATTAATTTAAAGCAGACAATGTATCAAAGCAATAATTAAATGTAAAACATTAAAAAGGAAATAATAATACAGAAATAAAAACTTGGACAGGTAATTCACCTATCAGCAGTGAATCCTTTCTAAATAGACCCCTTAGTGGTATGGATTACACAGTTGTAAGTCATTGCTAAATTTTGGGCAAAAAAAAAGAATATGGTACCAAATACTAGCCGTAATTTTCCTTTCCTGATGCCAATCCACGGCGGATTGGCATACATGTGATATAGTTCCGCCCCTAACTCCACCCACAGAACCTGTTTAAATCTATAAACAAGATCAAATAAGGGAGGGTCCATATGCTGCCATAGACTGCTGTCAGAAAAGGAAAGTTACAGTAATATTTGATACAATTTTTGTTTTCCTAATTCCAACATGGCATATGTGATAAATTATGACCTAAACATGGAGGTCTCATGCTGTAAACTCAACTTTAATTAACAATAGACATGGAAGCCTGAATTACCTTTTCCCAAACTATCCTGTCTTGAAAATCCTTGGACCCACCCTGTAGTGCCTCAGGAAGATGTGCTGTGAAGACTAACTTGCTGCTTTGCAGATGGTCTCAAAGGACACTCTGGCTTTTGCTGCACAGGAAGTAGAGACAGACCTGGTGGAATGGTCCTTTACCACTCCAGGAGGATCTTGGCTGGTCGCTCTTTATGCTCTCTGGATGGCTTTGAGTATTCAGGCTGATAGGATTCTGGCTGTGACTTCTTTCCCTTTGGATTTTTCAGATGGAAGAATGAACAGTCTGTCCGAGGCCCTAAATGAGGCACAGAGATAGGTGCTCAAGATTTTAGGGACAACCAATTCCTGTAGGTCAGACTCAGTTTCTGCTGGGAAGGCTGGCAGCACCCATTCCTTGGTAAGGTGAAAGATGGAAACCACATTAGCAACATAATGTTTGAGGAATGTAATCACTCTATCCATGAAAAAAATAATATAGGTCTCTGCTGACCCCAAGGCTTGTATTTCCTTCTGATGTTATGGCCACCAAAAATATTGATTTTTTTGGGTGATATCACACAAGGAACAGTATTCCGTCAGTGCAAAGGGAGCCCGAGCAAGAAAATTCAAGTCCCATTTTTGAGATTCTGATGGGGCTGAAGGGCACTTTGACCTCTGTGTTTTCAAGAAGTTTGCTTGAGTACCCTTCCATCCTCTCCTAGAGTCTGTCGAAAGCCCTAGGTGTCCCAGAATCTGGCTTGTGATCCTCTGGCTCTGGCTCACTTGGGTCTTTAATCTTCTGTCTTATGGCAAAAGCCTGTACTTGCCACAAGTCACTCTAGAGATGGCTGCTTCAAACATTTGGCTTAACATGGACTTGATATCAAATTGCAACTTACAGCAGCTCTAAGACCTAAGCCAGAGGGCTCTTTTGGCTGATCCTGAATTTAGTGTTGCTTTGAAGAGCATATACAAATATCAGTGGCCACTTCCCTTACAAAACTTCAGCTTCACCCAGAGCACATTGTTTATAGGCACCACCCACCACCAGATACCACCTATGCAGATACATCCCAGGATGAGGTAAAAAAAAAACACAGAAGGGGAAAAGTGAAACTAAAGGAAGGACAAGACATGCCATCTGTAAGAACAATACTAAAAAAATGCAGTGCTATCAAACATATATGAACATTATTCCAAGGAAATGAACATGATAAATAATGATAACCACAACCAAAAAAACAAAAATTCAAGAAGAAAAAAACAATATGAAAAGTCAATGTAAAAAAGGGTTAGAGACGACATCCCAAACAGATCCAGCAGGTGAAGGGTGGAAATGGGAAAAGTAGATGCACATAGGAAAAAAACAGCTTCCCCAAGTCCTCTGTGTGAGACACCACCAAAGGTAAAAAGATGGCAGCTTACCAAACAGTGTTGGCCTCCAAACTAATGGCCAGTAACGCAATAGGGAACAATGTATCCACGAGGGTGCTGTAGGTCCTGGTAAATCCCGCATCACAGCCTCACACAGGTACATTGCACAGGTACATCAACATATAATAGAAGAAGACCATAGTGTGATATTGTCTAAACAGTTTATTGGGTAGAAAAAACAGAGTGCACTCACATGGTCATCATTTAAAACGAGCATGTAATCATGCATGCTTCAGAAATTGTCAGAAAACAGTAAAACAAGTGTCCGTAGGATCGTGGTAGTGTCATGTCTGGTCCCACCAACGTGTTTTGTCATAGATTTGACATCGTCAGGGGCATCCATAAGAGCAGGAGAGCAAGCCACCAGACAAGGTAAAGGACAGAGCACACCAGGAAAAATATGGAGCCACCTGCAGCTGCAGGCATCATTCAGATATCATCTTTTTCGGCTGACGATTCTCTGACCATAAGAACGATCATAGCAGCAGCTACTTGATTGTTCTTACAAGTGCTTCTACTGGCTCTCCTGTGCGATCGGCGAGCCAGAGAATGAATCGGCCGCTGGAAGTTGAGCATAGAGATTTCTGTTAACCAGATGCTCCCCAGTCATCTCTATGACCTTCGGAGGACCGGGCACAACGTTATGAGGTCTGGGCCAGCGGAAGTAAACATGGCTGGGAACGTGTCTGGAAAGGCCGAGACCATTCGTTTTTTTTCTCTGTGTTTACAGCTTGGATCCTAGACCCCACATCTCTCCATAAAGAGAACCTGTCACACACTATTTTTATTACAAGGGATGTTTTATATTCTTTGTAATAGGAATAAAAGTGATCAAAATTTTTCTTTCAAGAGAAGTGTAAAAATTAAAAAATTAAAAAAACATTCAAAATACCCCTGTTCCTACAGTCTCATGCACAGAAGCGAACACATATGTAAACAGTATTAAAATCACACATGTGAGGTATCGCCACAAGCTTTAGAGTAAGAGCAACAATTCTAGCCCAAGACCCCCTGTAACTCTAAACTGTTAACCTGTAAAACAATTTAAAGCATTGGCTATGGAGATTTTTAAGTACCAAGTTTGGCGCCATTCCACAAGTGTGCACAATTTTAAAGCGTGACATGTTAGGTATCTATTTACTCAGAGTAACATCATCTTTCACAATTGTATAAAAAGAGTGGGCTAACTTTACTTTTTTGTTTCATTAAATTCACGAAACAGTTCCCCCCTCCCCCCAAAAAAGTGTTTGAAAAATTGCTGTGCAAATACTGTGTGACGTAAAAAGTTGCAATGACCGCCATTTTATTCCCTAGGGTGTCTGTTAAAAAAAACATATATAATGTTTGGGGGTTCTGAGTAATTTTCTAGCAAAAAAATTATGATTTTTACATGTAGGAGAGGAGGGCGAGAATAGGCCCGTTATGGAATTGGTTAAGCAAGTCCTGTGGGTGGAGGTAAGGGGCCATGCCATGTCACATATATGCTGCCATGTTGGCATCAGTAAAGATCTCTATGAATTTACAATGCTATATGCAAAATACCTTTTGATGGGGGAATTTAGTTAAAATATTGCAACAATTTCTGTGGAAGTAAAAGGAAACTGTTGGAAAATAATCTTTCTGGTGAAAAAAATCTAAACAGGTCAATTAATTAACCCTGATTTTACTGGCAGGTGTGGACCCGGCCTTTGTGTTCCTGCTCTTCATCCTCGTTGCAAGCTTCGTTATTTCTGGAGGATCACTCGCCTTCTACATAAGGTACAGCATTGCTGTCACCTATGACAGCTTACTTAAAGTATATTTATATGTGTAAGCGCAAGACATGTTCCTGGTCTGTAGTCAACAAGGGAATAATGGTTGTGGGATTCAAGTAGAACGTCTTTAAAAAAATACATAGGCTTCCATTTGCCAGCCTGCTTCTGATTATACTGATACCTAGGCTTCATTTATCGGCAGTTCTTCTTTAAAGCAACCTTGGCAAGAACTCAGTACTCAGTAGATGTCCAGAGATCCCAACTACTACCATTATGATCCTACAGTAAAATAGGTTTAGAGCACACTTGATAAATGAATGGGGCTGGGTGATGTCACTGGTTGCTAGGGACTTCCTTAAAGATCATTGACAGTAAAGAGGCTGTCATATATATGGTGTTCAGACCTTTTGACTGTTTCTGCCATTTTGTATCAGGCTCTCTTTAGTACAGCAACTCTTATTTTGTCCCAAGCTCTCATTAGAGCAGCAACAGCCAGGCAAACATCAACTTTCACTCCTCTGGCTCAGAAACAGTCTAGGGCTTTTTTATACATTAATTGCAGATTAAATTGGATGGGGTTTGTGGAGTTGTGGAATACTCCAGAACACTAACAGCAATGTGAGGACATTATTCCCTTGGCAGCAACTCCCTAACACAATCCTTCAAGCCATAGGACATAAAGTGGGCAGCACTGGCACAACAATAGCATTGTCCGAGGCCAAGCAAACCTTAAACTCAGTGTAGTAGGAGTTAACAGCAGAAACTGAGAACCTTACTGAGATCCTTCTCCCTTAGGTCTGTACTCAAAGTATTCCCAGGACTTGGATGTCTCCCTCAGACTTGGGCAGGAAGACTCCTCTGTAAAGTTCCCAGATCAGATCCTCACTGGCACACCTCTTTGGCTCCCAAGGGACTTTTAGCAGGATAGCCCCCCCCCCCCCCAGTCAAGCACAGCTGGGACCTCAATGAGGCAGGAAAAACCTTCAGCAGAATGGCCAGGAAGGGCTGGCAGCCCTCCTGGCTTGGAACCTCTCTTCCTGGAAAAGAGCCACCACTCTCTGTTATTCCAAGATAAGTATGCACTCCCCAACCACCAGCTGGCTGGAGCTGCATAAATATTCAGGCTGCTCATCTGATTTATCCACCCACTATATTCTGGAAATCTCCAGAATCTCCACTCATGCAGGCTTGATCCCGAGCTGCGCTCTGTGTTGATTGAAATTGTTCAATCGAATCATGTCACTGTGAAAACGGCAGCCACCGGCTGTGGAGGAAGCAGGCAGGCGGCCGCATTATCCAATGCTGACTCTGTAGTTTCGGCTTGTGGCACAGCATCCCTGACAGTCCAGAGCGGAGTGATATACAGCTGCGATCTGCCTACCCTCCATGTATCTCTGCTTTCATATGTAGCACCCTCTAGTTAGGTAAGTGCTAGAGGTTAGATTTTTCTATAGAGTAGGAAAATTTAGGCAGGCCTAGCTGGTGGTTAGGCCTGTTTTTTTTCATTCTAGGCTGGAAGTGGCTCAGGGCAAGGCTCAGGGCAGGGCTGGGTGACTCACAGGTAGCATCACTGTCACCTCCCTCTTCTTTCTAGAAGGTGCTAGAAAGAGAGCAGTGGAGGAGAGGTGGGGCACTGCCTGGAGTATTCTGATGAGCCTTGACCAATCCCTAACTTGGATTGGCAGGGAGCAGGCTTCCCTAAATACCCAGGGTCAGTGAAGCTAAGGAGGAGTTGTCAGATGGAAGAGCTGTAGTGAGAGAGGCAATCGGGGCCCACAGGGAGCTCCCAAGTCTGGAAGAGGGGGGTGACCTTGGGCCTGGGCTCGGGTGCAGCCAGGAGGAGAATAGATCATGGAGGAGAGGCACATGAGAGAGCAGAGGATGGTGGAGGAGAGCACTGCTAAGAGACTCCAGGGAGGACAAATTGTCTCAGCCGAGAGGGCAGGTGAGTGAAGCACAGTCAGGAGGACTGGGGAGGCACGTCTTAGATTACTGGGAGTTCGCAGTTTGAGATGGGTGCAGAACCAGAAGAGAGGACTGTATTAAGAGCAGTGGAGAGAGGTTGTTGCAGCCAGGCTAACTGGCAGGACCTGAAATGAGCTATCTGGGATCAGAAGCTGGGAAGAGGACAGTTAGCATCTGAACTATTTCTACATCATAGAGGCCCAAGGTTCTTTCCCGTAAAAGGCAATTCACTGAGGACTGCCTGAGTTAGTGTCAGGCCCAACCATGGAGTGCTAGCTGATCAGGGAATCTGCAGCAAGTGAAGTGCTGGAGGAGTAAAGGAAAGCGGTTTTAAGCAAGAGTTGTGCTGGAGAGAGGACTGGAGTGTATATACTATAGAAGTCCCAAGCAAGTTGCATTAAATCTTTCTGGGCATCCCATAACTTCCTATTCCATTCCAAGTTAAATCGCCTCAATAAAATAAAAAAATAAAAAAGCTTACGGACTGTTCTATGTCTCTGAGTGCCTGGGAGATGAATGCTGGGCTGTTCAGGGTGACAGGTGAACCACAATATCCAGCAATATGGCTACACATATTGCTACACATCTATTTCTCGAAGACAACCTCTGGATATGACGCTGAGCACGTGAACTCAACTTCTTTGGTCGACCATGGCGAGGCTTATTCTGAGTGGAACCTGTCCTGTTAAACCGATGTATGGTCTTGGGCAGCGTGCTGCAGCTGAGTTTTAGGGTCTTGGCAATCTTCTTATAGCCTAGGGCAGTAATGGCAAACCTTGGCACCCCAGATGTTTTGGAACTACATTTCCTATGATATCCATGCACTCTGCGGTGAAGTTGAGCATCATGGAAAATGTAGTTCCAAAACATCTGGGGTGCCAAGGTTCGCCATCACTGGCCTAGGCCATCTTTATGTAGAGAAACTATTTCAGGTGTGGACTTATTCTGGGAAATGGGAATGCCCTTAGGAGTAGTCCTTCTAGCCTAGGCCATCTTTATGTAGGGCAACATTTTTTTTTTTTAGATCTTCAGAGAGTTCTTTGTCATGAGGTGGCATATTGACCATCCAGTGACCAGTATGAGAGAGTGAGAGTGATAACACCAAATTTAACACACCTGCTCCCCATTCACACCTGAAACCTTGTAAGACTAACGAATCACATGCCCACGGGAAGGGAAATGGCTAATTGGGCCCAATTTGGACATTTTCACTTGTACTCAGTTATGTTGCCAGCGGTTTAGACATTAATGGCTGTGTGTTGAGTTATTTTGAGGGGACAGCAAATTTACACTGTTATACAAGCTGTACACTCACTACTTTACATTGTAGCAAAGAGTCATTTTAATAGGTTTAATAAAATATTTACAAACATGTGAGGGGTGTACTCACTTTTGTGAGATAATAAATATATATATATATATATATATATATATATATATATATATATATATATATATATATATACACACACATACACACACACACAGCTTTGGGCTGCACTACTAATGCAATAGGCTGTGCACACCTATGGATGTAAGCATAGTAAACAACCAAAATAGAAAATGGATAGATCTTTTAGTTCTGTTGTTTTTCTTGTTTTTTTTTTTTTTCTGTTGTGCCTTCTTTAAGGAAATAAGTACATAGGATTCAGAACAATGTAATGATGGTTATTTAAAAAAAAAATTTATACATGTTAATGTAATGGAATGGAATGAGATTATAACACTATTTATATGGCTTGAGGAGCTTCTCAAATGGTATTGACTTTTGTAAAAATCATAAAAAAAATAAAGGGAAACAAAAAAAGAAAATGAATAGTAATGTTGAGGAATAAAAACTGAGGTAATTTCTGTGGACAAATTATTTCCTAAGACAGATCTTCGAGACGCGCAACTTAGAACTGAATATTGCAACAAAGTGTATACCAGGCAAAGCTCAAATATAAAATTATTGAAAGTAATTTTATCATTTGCATCTTGTGTATTTTTGTTTTATTTTAGGAGAAGACTTCAGCAAGCAAAACTTATGCGAGGTCCCAATAAAATTATCCTAAACTTGGATGACTTGGTATTTATCCACACGCAGAGCAAAAAGGTTAGAACTCAATGGCTGGAAGGAGGTTCATGGAATGGGGGAAAGTCATCAATCCAATGATATTGTTCCCTGTCTGACAAAGCAGATAGGACCCACTTTACCCTCCTCAATAACACAGAAGCTTTCCCAACAGAATTGGATAGGTGATGTGATGCCAAACGAGACACAAATGACAAAAACAAACCTGACAGTGGTTGTAACCCTCGCCTACTCAAAAATGAAAAAAAAAAGCTTGCAAAAAGTTTTGCTGTGTAGGATTAAAACATTAAAGGCAGTATAATATATATAATTATTTTTTAGGACTAAAAATACAATATACAAAAAAAACATTCTCCTTGTTTTGTTCTTATTAATAAGATATGTTATAAGTATATTTCCTGTTTATGCTTTTCAGCAGTGGAATGATAGTCTTCTATTCCAGGTAAATCTTAACTGCTTCGTTAAATGCCTGTTGGATAGAGAACTCAATAGGTTGTCCAGACAGTTGAATGTGTCAGCAGAGTGGTATTGACATGACTAGGGTAGCCAGATACCTTACTACCCAATGCCCAAACATGCTTTTACACTTACCCTACTAATACTATATATAAAAAAGATACTGACACCTGCTGGATGAAAATGGCCTGTCCGGCCTTTATTAACAAAAAACAAATTCTAGCCTGCGTCACATCTTAATCCTACTTCTAGCTCTCCGTGAAGTTTGCCCCCTTCCCCCTTTATCTCTACTATATGTCCACTTTCCATCCTTATTTCCAGTTTTTCTTTTCTCATCTTTCCTTCTACCCTCATCTCTTCCTGTACTAAGTACACTCATTAGCTTCTAAAGGCAAGAACCTCATATTTTTAGATATTGGGCCTTTTGTTGTACCTTAAACGTAACTTTGATGTACCGAGCATTTTTCTATACAGTTTCAAAGGTTTAAGCTGTTTTAGTCATATATATATATAACCCAAGGCTATAAAATTACAGGTATTTCGCTATAAGGACTGCCAATTTTCACTACAACACTCTTAATTGCCTGTAAGTAACAGGCCAAACTCTCCAGCTAACCCTGGCACAGTCTGTTCCCACTTTGGGTGCGGGGGGTGCTGGACAGGGTGATGATAGTCAATTATCACATCAGGATGTTATGCATTGTTAGCTTACACTTGTTGATCCTCCTTTTATCCAACCAAGTCTTGGACTATGTTGTATGTTCATTTTTGTACAAGTGAAAATTTTTAATTAAATAAATAGATAAATAAATAAAATTGGAGAGTGTAAGGTCTGGTGCAGTTGTAGGTGGTAGCCAATCGGCTTCTAACTACAGCTTGTCCAATTCATCTTTAAAAACTAGAAGCTGATTGGTTTCTATGCAGAGCTGAGACAGATTTTGCATTCTCCAGTGGTAGTAAAAAGACCCTAGTATGGTTTACTTGGACTTCTAGGGGTTAGTTGTAGAATCTACAGGGATAAAGGAATAAAACAAGTGATAAATACTTAATAAATAAATAAATAAAATAAACATTCTTCCCACTAACCACCAATGTAAGGAACATTCTTCCCACTGACCACCAATGCAAAGAACCTTTTTTCCACTGACGATTAATGTTAGCCCTTGTACACACGGTCGGACATTCCGACAACAAAATCCGTCGGATTTTGTCCGACGGATTTCGTCCGAAACTTGTGTTGCATACAAACGGTCAGACAAAGTTGTCGGAAAATCCGATCGTACGTAACGCGATGACGTTATTTCGTCACGACGGGACTACGTTCAGGCTAGTAGCCAATAGCTTTGGTCTAGGAATTTGATCTGAGCATGCGTGGCACTTTGTCCGATCGGAATTCTCTACACACAATCGGACAAAGTCCGATCGGATCATGTTGTCGGAAAGTTTTATAGCCCAGCTCTAAAACTTTGTCAGTCGGATATTCCGATGGAAACAGTCCGATGGAGCCCACACACAGTCGGATTATCCGACAACACGGCCCGATCGGACTCTTTTCGTTGGAATGTCTGACCGTGTGTACAAGGGCTAAGAGACATTCTTCCCACTGTCCACCAATGTAAGAGATGCTTTTTCCTCTGGCCACCAATGAAAGAAGCATTTTTCCTACTGACCACCACTGTAAGGGATATTCTTCCCATTGATCACAAATATAAGAAACATTGTTAGCATTGACCAACAATGTAAGGGATATTCTTCCCGTTGACCAGCAATGTAAGGGACAGTCTTCCCACTGACAATCAAAGTAAGAGACATTCTTTCCACTTACCACCAATATAAGGGACGTTTTTTCCACTGGTCACCAATGTAAGGAACATTCTTCCCACCCCTCATTAAAATGGTTAATAAAGGGTGACATAGACAGTAGAGTTGTAGAACTTCTAAATTATTCTGTAAATACCTTTTACCAAGAAGTCAACTATCAAAGGTCACCTGACCTCAACGTGATTTGAACACACAACCTTCTGACATGGAGTCAGATGTTCTATTGTTGCAACAGAAGGTCTCCTATGTGCATGAGTGGTGACTTTTGCTTATCTTTGGATAGCTGGCACACGTGTTGTCCCTGTCGCAAACAGCTGCTATGTTGCCTCAAGAAAAGCATTTCAAAGATTTCTTAGTCTGCAGATGCAATTCAGTGCATATTTTCACACATTTAGCAGATAGCTACGCCTGCAAATTTAAGCCGGTTTGCTCAGTTAAAGCATGGTGTTTATAATACCTGGGTCAATCTCTGTAACAACCTTTGGGGGATGAAATAAGTAGCTAAATTGCAGCTTTGCTTACATAGAATTATTGAAAATAAGCAGTACAGTGTCATATTACAGAAGACAACATGGGCAGGTAAATGATTGACAAAAGAAATGTAATGTTTAAAAGCATAAGGTTATGCACCTAAGGCAGGTCAATTTCATAACCCCTGTACTTTCATTTAAAACTGAAGTTCAGCTAAAAACATTTTTCTCTCTACGGCTTTAGTTCTATTATTTACCTGTAATGAAGTGTGTCCTGTGATGTGCAGGCAGTTGGATTCAGTAGAAATCTTCACTGCAGGGCTGCCCTGTCTTCTTCCTGCTGGACCTGTGAATGGGGAGAGTGTGACCAGTCCAAGGATTCTCTTCCCCCATTAACAGAACATGTTACAGGCAATCAATGAAAGAACGTTCAATGGGAGAAGAGGAAGGAGGGGGTGTCCCTATTGGATCATCTTCAGTGCATCTGGGCCCAGAGACCCAAGTTGTTAACACCCACAGTTCAGCAGCAAGAAGAGGACATGCACTGGTCATCCCCATACTTAAAAAGCCATCCTTGGACCCTACCATTCTTAACAATCTACACCCTATCTCCTTGTTCCCCTTTTCCTCTAAACTCCTTGAACGACTGGTCTACAATCAACTGAGGGACCACCTCATTAAGAATAATCTTCTTGATTCCCTTCAGTATGGATTTCACTCTCAACACTCCACTGAAACTGTTCTTTTAAAACTCAAAAAAGACTTATTAACAGCAAAAAGGTCTAGACACTATTCTATACTTCTACTTTTGGACCTTTCAGCAGCCTTTGCTATGGTTGACCACCCCCTCCTCCTCAAAAAATGTTACTCCTTTGGTCTCCATGACCGTGCTCTTTGCTGGCTCTCAAACTACCTATCCTGCATCTTCAGTGTCATTTTTTACTTCCTCCACTCCTCTATATGTCAGGGTCCCCCAAGGTTCTGTTCTTGGACCTCTCCTATTTTCAATCTACACCTACCTCCTCCATGGGTCAGCTGATAGCCTCCCATGGCTTTCAATATATTTTCTACACTGACGACACCCAAAGCTATCTCTCCACCCCTCAGTTTACTCCATCAATCTCCTCACGCATCAGTAACTTACTGAATGACATATATTATCTGGATGTCACACTACTTCCTCAAACTTAACATTCCCCATGTGCCTGTTCCCCTGACTCCTCTGTCATGAACAATAGCACATCCATCCACGCTTCCTCACATGCCAGAGTACTAGGTGTTATCCTGGACTCTAATCTCTCCTTTCAGCCCCACATCCAATGAAACCACAAAGCTCCTGATTCACTCCCTGGTCATCTCCCGCCTCGACTACAAAAACTCTATACTAAAACTCCCTCCTCATTGGCTTACCTCTACATAGGCTCTCACCCCTTGAGTCTATCATGAATGCTGCTGCCAGACTTATCTACCTTACTAACGGCTCAGCGTCTGCTACCCCTCTTTGCCAACCTCTCCATTGGCTTCCCCTCACGAATAAAATTCAAAATACTTACAATAACTTACAAAGCCATCCACAACTCTGCCCCCAGCTACATCACTAACTTAGTCTCTAAATACCAACCAAATCGTCATCTTCGTTGCTCCCAAGACCTCCTGCTCTCTAGCTCCCTCGTCACCTCCTCCCATACTTGCCTCCAGGACTTTTCCTAAGCCCCTCCCATCCTTTGGAATTCTCTACCCCAATCTGTATGACTATCTCCAACTCCATCCACTTTTAGGCGATCCCTGAAAACTTTTCTCTTTAGAGCAGCCTATCTTGCCTCCACCTATCAACTGTACTTTGATTTTTTTCATCATCTCATCAGTTCATCCCCACAGTTATTACCTTTTGTATCACTTAACCCTCCCTCTTAGATTGTAAGCTCTAACGAGCAGGGCCCTCTGATTCCTCCGGTATTGAATTGTATTGTAACTGTACTGTCTGCCCTAACTTTGTAAAGCACTGTACAAACTGTTGGCGCTATATAAATCTTGTATAATAATAATAATAAAAGAGGATAAGGCAGCCCTGTGGAGAATATTCCTACAGATTTCAGCGGCCTGGAGATCCTGGGACATCCTTAATTACAGGTAAAGCTGTAGAGAAAAAAATGCTTTTTGGCTAAGCTTTATTAATACAGATCAACAAAACCAGGTTTAAGTAGGCCTTGGGAATATTGATTAACAATTATTCTAGCAGCACTACACAATGCCAAATAGAATCTGCAAAAGAAAATGAAATACCGGTAAGGCGATGTATAAGAAAGCGCACATCTACAATTGGGGGCCCAGTTTTAGATACAGGAGTTTTGGAAAGGTTTAAGAGGCAGGCAACTAGTAACTGGGATGCACAACATTACCTACACCAAAAAGATCGGTTATGTTAAGTTTTAAAAATATGTTTAGAGCCGATGAACATTCTTATATATTGCAGACCATGACGGAAAATATTAGAACTAAAGCTAAAAAAAGTTCTATTAAAGTGTCAACTCCCTCAAAACCAGTTTTTGATTATTGATGCTATATAAATATTATGTTTAAGTGAGATGATCATATTTAAATTAATGTTAACGAAATAAAAAAAAAGATAAATCCATGTTAATATTTTGTTTTTAGAAAATGACAGATTGCAGCAGCTTGTTAGGAAAAAGCGTTAGTGAAATGAGGACTCCCCGTCATTCCGTTTCTGGGAAGAGCATTGGAGCAGCCACACCCTACACTACAAATGTGGCCATATATGAGGTAAGTCTTCATTGTTGCAGGATGTGGTGACTTATACAATAGAAATATACAGACTTAAATTAGACCTAACTTCAAAGCAGAGATAAACTTTTTTGGTGATGGTGGGTAGGGATCAGAATAAACTTTGGTTGTTTGAATGTTCGGATAAATGCTTGAAAATTTACCTGTTTTGGCTGGCCAGGAAAGGTAGAAAGGTAGGGGGAGCATGCTTTTTTCTCCTCCTGAACTATACTGGCCCACATGGTGTCAACGTGAACTTTCATGTTTGCTGAACCTTCCCTGAGCCCAGGTGTCTTCAGCTCATCACCATGGCATATTTGTAGGTTATGGCACACACTCAACTCCTTGTGTGCTGTCCTTCATGTCCATATATTGGTTTTGTACATATTATCCTTTTTTTATTATAGTCAGGATCTATAATTGTTTATTTATTTATATTTATTTAGAGCTGCATAAATGGTCAGGGCTATATAATTGCATGAAATAAATAAACAAATGAATAAATAAATATTTATAGAAATATTTCAGCTAGGGAAATATGACATATTACATTACATATGATTATTTTGTATTTCCATATAAAGAAAAAATATGGAGTTTTTGGCTACCTTTCACTTGTTTTACAGACTCTCCTTTGCTTCTTTGTTGAAAAAAATGTGCAGAACGGAAAAATTCCTTTTCTTTTGGATATCTTCCTTATGTTACTAATTTTGTTTAGGAATTCATTTAGTGTCGTTTCGGAATTTGTCTATTTTTGTTTCGTTTTCTTTAAATTTCGTATAGTTTTCGTTCAATTTCATTTTGTTTATTCATTTTCTAACGAATTCCAAATTTTCAGAATGATTCGATTTTGTAGTGGTCGAAAAATTAATGAAGAAAAGCTCATTGTTAAGCAGCGGGCTGGAAAGCCGGCTGTTGCGTCCTTAACAACCGGTGACTCATCATGTGTCAGCGGGCTTTCCCACTTACAGCTGAAATGTAAACAAAACAATGTCGGCAATAGAAAATTCCCCACCCCCAAAAAAACAGCTAGGGGAGCCCCTCCCCAATAGATACCAGGTCCTTCAGGTCTGGTATGGATTGTACGGTTAACCCCACGCCAAAATTAATAAAAAGAAAAAATCCATACCAGACCCTTATCCGAGCATGCAGCCTGACATTCCAGGAAAGAAGGGGGCGAGCGAGTGCCTCTTCCATCCCAAATCACCTTGTCTCCATGTTTATGGTGACAAGGGTTCCCCACAACCCCGGGCTGTGTTTGTGGGCGTCTGCATGCGGGGGGCTTATCGGAATCTGGAAACCCCCATTAACAAGGGGGCCCCCAGATCCTGCCTCCCATGTGAATGACTACCCATTCACTAAAAATGTGTAAAAAGTGAATGAACATAGTAAACGAGTATTTAACAATTCCTTTATTAAAAAATAAAAAACAATATTCCCCACATGCCATACTCCCCGCTGCACTGCTGAACCCGAAAAAACCTCTGGCCTTGTCGTACACTTCCTGCGGACTGTCTGTCCTCCATCTGACCCGATGGCATTAATGGTGACCCCGCCCCCTTGTGATGTCACTGACCGAGGGCATGCTGGGTGACTCCACCCCTTAGCTTTTTAAGTAATGTCAGACGGAGGACGCAAGCAGTCTGCGGGGAGCATTCAACAAGGGAGTTTTTCTTTTATTTTTTTATGTTGTTGCGGCGGGTGCCGTGAGACCGATCTACATCGGGGGACATTGTTTTGTTTTTGGTTTTTAATAAAGGACTTGTCAAAAACTGTCTACTGTTTTACTTTATTTTTGATACTTTTTGTTGGTGAATGCGGAGGGGCGCAATATACCCCATACTCATTCACATATGGGGAATGGGATCTGGTGGTGCCTTTGTTAAAAAGGGCTTTCAGATTCCGATAAGCCCTCTGCCTGCAGACCCCCACAACTACCTCCCAGGGCTGTTAGGAAGAGACCCTTGAGAACATGATGACATGAGGACAAGTTGCTTTGGGGTTCGGGGTCAGACCAAAATGAATTTTAAAGAATTTCAATGAAATTCGTCACTATTCATTACTATTTCATTCAGAGATTTGGATACGTCCAAATCTCTGAATAATCAAAAATTTGTATTTGGACCAAAACAAATTGCACATGTCTAAAAAAAAAAGCATGTAGTTTACAGAGCTCAATATATCAAGCTGAAATTTCCACACCATTGGAATGGGTCCTTACAGCAGTGACTTTGTAACAGGGAATGTACATTTGTTTTGTACATATTTAATTTTCGTTTTCGTTATTAAAAAAAAACAACCACACACAACTGAATAAGCCTTCAGAGCAGTGACCACCCCTCCCTTATGGTTCTATCTGACTTTTCAATCATAGGCAAAGTATCTGAAAGGAAACAGCTTTTGCTGTTCTCCCTCTTTGGAAAACCCATGGTGTTCTGGGAATCCTGGGTTACAGATGTACCTACTACCCAGATGTACATACTAAATAATTTACTTGTAAACATATGTTTTATATATACAATAAAATAATATATATATATATATATATATATATATATATATATATATATATATATATATATATATATATATACTTATAAGTTGAAAATGTAAAACCATACATTAATTAAAATTGACCTTAAACCACGATAGTTTACCTTTAATTACAGTGCCTTGCAAAAGAATTCACCCCCATTGGCTTTTTACTTATTTTGTTACATTACAGCCTTAGTTCAATGTTTTTTTTAATCTGAATTATATGTGATGGATCAGAACACAATAGTCTAAGTTGGTGAAGTAAAATTAGAAAAATATATACATAAAATTACTTTTCAGAAATAAAAAAAAAGATAATTGGCATGCTCGTATGTATTCACCTTCTTTGTTATGAAGCCCATAAAAAGCTCTGCTGCAACCAATTACATTTCCACCTGTGTGCAATCTAAGTGTCACATGATCTGTCATTACATATACACACCTTTTTGAAAGGCCCCAGAGGCTGCAACACCTAGGCAAGAGGCAACACTAACCAAACACTGCCATGAAGACCAAGAAACTCTCCAAACAAGTAATGGACAATGTTGTTGAGAAGTACAAGTCAGGGTTAGGTTATAAAAAATATCCAAATCTTTGATGATCCCTAGGAGCACCATCAAATCTATCATAACCAAATGGAAAGAACATGGCACAACAGCAAACCTGCCAAGAGACGGCCGCACACCAAAACTCATGGACCGGGCAAGGAGGGCATTAATCAGAGAGGCAGCACAGAGACCTAAGGTAACCCCTGGAGGAACTGCAGAGTTCCACAGTAGAGACTGGAGTATCTGTACATAGAACGATAATATGCCGTACACTCCATAGAGTTGGGCTTTAAAGCAGAGTGGACAGAAGAAAGCCATTACTTTCAGCAAAAAACAATATGGCACATTTATTTTTAGTTTGCGAAAGGGCATGTGGGAGACTGACAAAATGTATGGAGGAAGGTGCTCTGGTCTGATGAGACTAAAATTGAACTTTGTGGCCATCAAAGAAAATGCTATGTCTGGCGTAAACCCAACACATCACATCACCCAAAGAACATGGTGGTGTCAGTATCATGCTGTGGGGATGTTTTTCAGCAGTCGGGACTGGGAAACTGGTCAGAGTTGAGGGAAAGATGGCTGGTGCTAAATACAGGGATATTCTTGAGCAAAACCTGTACCACTCTGTGTGTGATTTGAGGCTAGGACAGAGGTTCACCTTCCAGCAGGACAATGACCCCAAACACACTGCTAAAGCAACACTTGAGTGGTTTAAGGGGAAACATGTAAATGTGTTGGAATGGCCTAGTCAAAGCCCAGACCTCAATCCAATAGGAAATCTGTAATCCGACTTAAAGATTGCTGTTCACAAGTGCAAACCATCCAACTTGAAGGAGCTGGAGCAGTTTTGCGAGGAGGAATGGGCAAAAATCCCAGTGGTAAGATGTGGCAAGCTCATAGAGACTTATCCAAAGCGACTTGGAGCTGTGATAGCCGCAAAAGGTGGCTCTACAAAGTATTGACTTTAGGGGGGTGAATATTTATGCACGTGACTTTTTCTGTTATTTTGTCATATTTGTTGTTTGCTTCACAATACAAAAAAAATCTTCAAAGTTGTGGGCATGTTCTGTAAATGAAATGATGCAAATCCTCAAACAATCCATATTAATTCCAGGTTGTGAGGCAACAAAACACGAAAAATGCCAAAGGGGGTGAATACTTTTTCAAGGCACTGTATGTGCCAGGGGTAGATCCCAGTTATGATCCCTGCTACATAATCTGCCTTCCTTTCCCAGACTCTCCAGTATTACACCACGACAGCAGCCACACCCCTCAGTACAAGTGTGGCCATATATCAGGTAAGCATTCACTGCCACAGGATGTGGTGACTTATACAATAGAAGTATACAGACTGAGGGCATAGTTATACTTTAGTTAGTAATGTATATTGGCTTTGTATATATTTTCTTTTTCTCATGAATAAAAAAATAATGTATGTATATATATTTTTAAATGTTTCCTATATATATTTATCTATTGAAAATTTTCAGCCAGGGAAATATGACATATTTCTTATAATTAGTTTGTATTTCTATATGAAGAAGGTGATGTTCATATTTCATTTTCCAGCACTCTTCATTATTATAGCAATGGCATTTCCTCACTACATTGATCACAGTATGGTGCATACAGATTGCTGCCATCTTCACATTCCATTATATTAAAAACAAAAACCCCCAAAAACATACATTAGTCATTAATTGCTTCTGAATTTTTATTCTGTCATACGAACATTTTTGTAACTTTAGTTAGCTCTTCATTTACGATATTGAAACTAGCATGCAAAAAAAAAAAAACAGATGATCATTTGTTCGATAATCTCATTGTGTGTACCAGGCATTAATCAGCTGGATTCAGTCCAGTGTTAGGCCGCGTACACACGGGCGGATTGTCTGCCCAACTTAGTCCGCTGAACCGTGTTTCAGCGGACAATCCGCTCGTGTGTGGGCTTCAGCGGACTTTTTCAGCGGACAGTCTGACGGACTTTGTCTTTCGGAATTTCCGTAATTTTGTCCGTCCAAACTTGGTTTTGTCCATCCAAACTTGGTTTCAGCGGACAGTCCGCTCGTGTGTAGGCAAGTTGGACGGACTAAGTATGGCGCATGCTCAGAAAGGATTTACACGGCCGAAGGTTGCATTGCAGTGTATTGGACGTCGTTTTTCTAGTCCCGTCGTATGTGCTGTACACGTCATCGCGCAAGTTTTCAGCGGAATGTCTGTTCATCGTGTGTGGTCAAGTCCGTTCATTCAAAATTTGGACGGACTGTCTGTCGGATTGTCTGACGAACTTAGTTGGGCAGACAATCCACTCGTGTGTACGCGGCCTTAGTCTTCACGCTTCATGATCAGTGCCATTTAACCCACTTCCTTTAAGCTTGGGGTGTCAAGGACATGCCACATGGAGGCGTGTTATAAAGCCACTCAGGACTCACAAGAGAATGCAGCAGAGAACGCAATGTCAGTGTTCCAGGAAAGGCTGGACTTGGTCTTTGATTCTCATTTTGGACAAATCCGTGGACAAAATCTGTCATGAGGGGTTCTCTTTTCTTTCTTTCCTTCTCTTAGGGGGACTGGATATGGCTCAAAAGGTTTCCTGGTGAGAAGCACAGTGATATTAGGCCAACCACAAAGAATGTGTTCTGCACGGTAAGTTAGTGGAGAAATCCACAAAGTTGTTGGTAGTCTGTTGAGTCTCTGTTCAGTACAGTAGTCGTATATGTAGGAATGATCTGACTTCTGATCAATGTCTTTCCTGTCCAGCATTTAGACATAGAAATATACATGTGTGTTTGCTTTAATACCTGCAACTCTAGTGAACAGGCCATCAGCCAAAAGGGAGGTCCACTGTGAGCTGTGATCTGATATTCATGCTGATCACCACTTGGACCTTCAAAATATCCTGTGGAATTGTGGAGTTGTGTTCATCCTATTAGATTTTCAGTCCTTCTTCATTTTCTAATAACCAACTCCCCTTCATCCTCAGCCGCTACCGTCTTGCTTTTTTTTAACCTAGTGTCTCTTCACCTCTTAGACTACAAGCCATGCCTTCTCTTGGTCCTTTAGCAGGTAAAATTGTTTGATATTAAGCACACTATGGTTTAATATGACCTGCAAGCATGTTTTGTTCTTCAGCTCCGTGAGCTCCGCCATGAGAATGTAAACCTGTACTTGGGTTTATTCCATGACATGGGTGTCCTTGGAGTGTTGTCAGAACATTGCTCTCGTGGAAGCCTTGAGGATCTTATTCAAAATCAAGACATGAAACTTGACTGGATGTTTAAATCCTCCCTGCTTCTTGATCTCATCAAGGTAGGAGGAAGGCACAAAAATGGTAAAATGTTTACAGCATTAATGTCAAACTGGAGTTTTCTGGTTTATATATATCCCTCACACTTGTGGTCCCTCTACTGGATAGGCAATGTAAACTGAAGGAAGACTCGTTATGGGACAAAACTATTCTGCAGTTCAGAAAATGGCATCCTTATCAGGGCAGAAATTTGCATAAATCTAAGCCCTTGTACACACGGTCAGAGATTCCGAAAATCAAATCCGTCGGAGTAATTCCGGTGGATTAATTCCGGAAGAGGTCCGGAAGTGATGTTGCATACACACGGTTGGACTAAGTTGTCGGAAAATCCTATTGTACATAACATGATGATGTTATTTCATTACGATGGGACTACGTTCAGGCTAGTAGCCAATAGCTTTGGTCTAGGAATTTGATCTGAGCATGCGTGGCACTTTGTCCGTCGGAGTAGGCTACACATGATCGGAGTATGTCCGATCAGAGCATTTTGTCTGAAAATTTTACCGGCAAGTTGGAAAAGTTTGTCCGTCGGATATTCCAAAGGAAACAGTCCGATGGGGACCACACACAATTCGAAATATCCGACAAAACGGTCCGATAGGACACATTCCATCGGAATCTCCGACCGTGTGTACAAGGGCTAATAAATATAGAAAAAAAGTGAAACACCGCGCTCAAAACTATAAGCTCCAAGAATAAACTATAGTTGCAGCTCACTTTGTAAGATACATACAAACACCATAAACAGAAATAGAAAAAAAGCTACGCAATAAAATTATAGATCATGACACAAATTGAAATATGACACAAATTAAATTATGTGACATCAATCAACCATAAAAATAAATATTATAATTAAATATGTGTTCCGTGATAAATAACCAGTCCTCAGATTTCAAGAAAAACAATGAAGAATGATATCTAAGTCCAGTGAGATAAGTGAAAGTGATGATTAATAAAAATTCTTATGTGCAAACAGACCACCAATATATGTGAACCTCCACCACACAGCATATACGCTTACCAGAAGGCAAGCAGTGAGAGCCTTGTATTGTAGAATCACCATCCGGACATCAAACCGACAAGTTGGCTATGGATGTACTAAAGCCAAACCAAGAGATCGCAATTCGATCGGTAGATCAGCACCCAGCGGTCATAATCTCAATAAAAAGAGGGAACTCAACATAGTGTGAACCAGTAAAAACTATTTAATAGATCAAAAAAAGACGTGCTGACGTCATCGCTGTCTAGGACGGGTGTTCTCAAGCTGGCCGGCGTTTTTTCCTACAAGTTTTAACTGTGTCTATTTATGTAAGTGCAATATTTTTTTTGATATATTAATTCGTTTTTACTGGTTCACACTATGGTGAGTTCCCTCTTTTCATTGAGATTATGACCGCTGGGTGCTGATCTACCGATCGAATTGCAATCTCTTGATTTGGCTTTAGTACATGTATAGCCAACTCTTGCCATTGTTGGTTTGATGTCCGGATGGTGATTCTACAATACAAGGCTCTCACTGCTTGCCTTCTGGTAAGCGCATCTGCTGTGTGGTGGAGGTTCACATGTATTGGTGGTCTGTTTGCACATAAGGATTTTTATTAATCGTCACTTTCACTTATCTCACTGGACTTAGATATCATAAATCTAATAAACAAAATGAGTCTTTAACCACTTCAATACTGGGCACTTTCACCCCCTTCCTGCCTAGGCCAATTTTCATCTTTCAGCACTGTCACACTTTGAATGAAAATTGCGTGGTCATGCAACACTGTACCCCTATGACATTTTTATCATTTTTTTCACACAAATAGAGCTTACTTTTGGTGGTATTTAATCACCACAGGGTTTTTTATTTTTGCTAAACAAACTAAAATAAAACTTTTTACTTAATGTTATAAAATTTTGCAGATAAGTAATTTTTTCCTTCCCTTATGGGCACTGATGAGACGGCACTGATTGACACTGATAGGAGGCACTAATGAGCACCACTGATGGGCAATGACAGGTGGCACTAATAAGGAGGCGCTGATAGGCAGCATTTATGAGGAGGCACTAATGGGCACTGATAGGCGGCACCAATTGAAGGCACCAGGGCCGTCTTTAGTATAGATTGGACCCCGGGACAACATTTTCTTGGGGCCCCCCTATGCAATTTCCCTCTCCACCTACTCTGAGACATACAATAAATAGCAGCTAGACTTAAAATCAGTTTTCTGTATCAGATCAGGCAGCAATTGAGATTGGTTGCCAGCAGTTACAGCATATCATTATTGCTTACTGACTGGTTGCTAGAAGTTACAGCACACATTACGGCTCACTGATTAGTTGCTAGAGGTTACAGCACAAAACCTCCTCACAGCAGGGGAGCATGATATACATAGGATTGCCGCCTTTATTTGCATACCAATGCCGCTGGCCGCAGCTATTTACTTAGTATTGTCGCCGCTATTTACATACGAATGCCGGTTATTTACATGTAAACACAGGATCTGCAGGTGAGTCATCTGCACACAACAATAGGGCAGAGCTGGGCAGCATTAGTACCAGCACTGCACACTGAGATATTGGGACACAGCACAGGAATAAAACTCCAAGGGACACAGGAATTTAAACCTGGATAGTTGGCAAGTATGAGGCAGCTGTTTTGGACCCCACAACAATGACAGGGCCCAGGGCAGCTGCCCCTTTTGCCCTGCCTTAAAGACGGCCCTAGAAGGCACTAATAGGCACTGATAGGTGGCACTGATGGGTGGCACTCATGAACACTAATAGGGGGCACTGATAGGCAACACTGATGGGCAGCACAGATAGGCACTGATGGACGACACTTATGGGCACTGATAGGCAGCACTGATGGGGCTGCAGTGATAATCAATGCCCTGATTACCTGTGTACATGTCCCCTGTCACACTTGCCAGTTACCAGCTCTGTTTTCCTCATACTGTGACCGCTCGTGAGGAAAGGAATGCCGATAACCGGCAAGTCTGTTTACATTGGGATCAGCTGTGATTGGCTCTTTACCATGATCACAGAGTGCACCGGATGCACAGCCCAGGGGGCGTGCGGGGGGACATGGGTCCGGGAGGACTTCCATGGACGCCCTCCCAGAACAACAGAGCTGCACTGTAGGTCATCTTTAGGCTATAACGTGGCAATGAAGAGGTTAAATATTTTTTTTTACTGCTCTGTGTCCATGTAAATCCTATAAACGTAATATTTTTGCAAATTTGTACTGCAGCCCTCAACAGAATTTGGCCTTTTTCACATGAGCAGCTGGCAGGAGTGGAGGTCATTAAACACACTGGGGATATTCCACACATATATTTGTAACATCTCTCAGGTGTTAACACATCAAATATAAGCATACAAAAACTAAGCCCAGAATTAAAAGATAGAATTTACCATGGTTACCCCAGAAATACATTAATAAACACTTTTCATTTGTGTGTATATAAAACCAGTTACAATGCTTTATTACTAATCATCTTCTAAAAATATGGTTGATTTACAATAAAATACACCCCCCCTAAAGAAAACCCAAATGGTAGCAACCTGGTTTACAAAAAGTGATTTAACATACCAAACGGGACCAAATTATAGAAGTTCATTGTTGCGGTTTACATACACAGTAGACCTGAGATCCAGGAATCTAGCTCATGGTAAAAAGAATAATGCTTTTTTTATGGTAATTTTTAGGGCTTGAAGTTCCTCCATCACCGTGAAATTGTTCATGGGCATCTGAAGTCTAGGAATTGTGTTGTAGATGGCAGATTTGTGTTGAAACTTACAGACTACGGAATTAATGACTTATACGGCGCTCAAAGAATCACGGCAGCAGAACCCCAACCTGAAGGTACAGCATCAAAAATGTAATTAGATGTGAGTGTGGCTTCTGGAAAATAGAGAAACGTTTAAATAATGCCCGCCTTTCACAATGTCAGAGGTTCATTTCTTATGAGATAAAGATAACTCAACCAGAGCTGTTTTTAGAGAACAACCCCTACTAGAAACATGTAAATAGATACATGTGGTCAAACATAAATACAAGCCTTTCAAAAATGTATCAGAACAAAAATATAAAAGGTATAACCACTTCAAGACTTCAAACCATAGAAGTCTTATAACAGTTCAGCAGTTATATTATATTGTAAGTCATATTAGGAACCTCATTGTTTAGGGTTTTGTGTCTCTCCTTTCCTCGGCATTCCATAGTGGTGGGGCCCGTTTCTCATGCAGCTATGCTGTTGAGGAAGGGTCCGATGAAGAATGATGAAGCCAAGGGTATAGGCCTATGTATTTACCCCATGTATCATTTTATTTTGCCTGTAGTTTCTCCATAAACATAATATCATTCATGGAGTCTATCCATCTTGTGATTGGGGGAGTAATGCCGGTTTTCCAATATTGAGATATAATGTGTCGGGTTGCAGATAGGAAAAACCTCAGAAGGCTCTTTCTGTGGGAGTCTATTGGCCCTGGAAGGATGGATAGTAGTGCTATTTGTGGGGAAGGTACCATGGAGACATTGTATAAATCATTGTAGATACTAAATACCTTGTCCCAAAAAGGGCAAACCCGGTTCCAGTCCCACCACATGTGCTTGTATGTTCCCTCTCCTCCATGGCAGCACCAGCATCTGTCCAAAGTACCCGGATACATCCTGCTCACCCTGACTGGATCTCTGTACCATCGTGATAGTAACTTGTAATTTTTCTCTTTTGAGAACCCAGATATGGAAGATTTTTGTGTAACTATGAATTATATATTCCATTGTGCAGGAGATACTTCCATTCCCAGGTCTCTTGACCATTTTTGTGTAAACTTAGGCAGCGTATTGTATGTGTGCAGCTGTATGTCTTTGTAGATTAGGGATAGCGTATGCTTGGGTGTCCGAGAAAGACCACACATATCCTCAAAGGTAGTAAGAGGTCTGTGGACCTGTCCTGAGAGGTGGAGTGTTTTACAGTGTTCCGTTAGGGCTAACATGGAAAGCCAGTCTATCGAGGTGGGTGAATGGGCGTTTGGCTGTGGGTGAAATTGGCCCGCGGAGGTCTGAATATATTGCCCTGCCATAGGCCATTGTTCCATAGTGTATGTGCCACATTGCCCTCTAGTGTTGTACATCGGGAGTGCCGGGTTGTCGAACAGGGAGGATAGAGGGCTAGGGTCTGTGGAGAGTGAAAAGGTGGTTTGATTATGGTACCAGATGGATAATTCTGCCACCGTCAGTGGGGACATGCTATTCATGGTGCAACATTTTATATTGTATTCCCATAGAAGAGCTCTGAGGTCTACTTGTGCTATGTCTTGTTCAATGGTTTTGGATGGTTTGCCAAGGGACGTGGGAACCATTCAAGGAGTCTCGAAAATTACAGTGGATGTGTGATATAATTGAAAATCTGGGAGACCAATGCCCCCTTTATTTTTAGGGGTGCTTAACCACTTGACCACTGGGCACTTAAACACCCTTAATAACCAGACCAATTTTCAGCTTTCGGTGCTCTCGCATTTTGAATGACAATTACTCAGTCATGCAACACTGGACCTATATGAAATTTTTGTCCTTTTTTTCACACAAATAGAGCTTTCTTTTGGTGGTATTTAATCACCGCTGGGTTTTTTATTTTTTGTGCTATAAAAGAAAAAATACCGAAAATTCTGTAAAAAAACGAATTTTTCTTTGTTTCTGTTAGAAAATTTAGCAGATTAGTAATTTTTTCTTCATAAATTTTGGCCAAAATTTATACTACTACATATCTTTGGTAAAAATAAGTACAAATTGGTGGATATTATTTGGTCTTTGTGAAAGTTATAGAGTCCACAAGCTATGGTGCCAATATCTGAAAATTGATCACACCTGAAGTACTGACGGCCTATTTCAATTCTTGAGACCCTAACATGCCAGAAAAGTACAAATACCCCCCAAATGACCCCTTTTTGGAAAGAAGACATTCCAAGGTATTTAGTAAGAGGCATGATGAGTTTTTTGAAGTTGTCATTTTTTCCCACAATTCTTTGCAAAATCAAGATTCTTTTTACTTTTTTTTTTTTTCACAAAATTGTCATATTATCAGGTTATTTCTCACACACAGCATATGCATACCACAAATTACACCCCAAAACACATTCTGCTATTACTCCCGAGTATGGTGATACCACATGTGTGAGACTTTTACACAGCGTGGCCACATACAGAGGCCCAACATGCATGGAGCGCCATCAGGTGTTCTGGAGCACCCAGGACAATTCTGACATTTCTCTCCTACATGTAAAAATCATCATTTATTTGCTAGAAAATTACATAGAACTCCAAAACATTATATATGTTTTTTTAGCAAACACCCTGGAGAATACAATGGTGGTCTTTGCAACTTTTTATCTCGCACGGTATTTGCGCAGTAATTTTTCGAATGCTTTTTTTTGGAAAAAAAACTGTTTTGTGCTTAAAAAAAAAAAAACACAGTAAAGTTAGCCCAATTTTTGCATAATGTGAAAGATGAAGTTACGCTGAGTAAATAGATACCTAATATGTCACTCTTCAAAATTGCACACGCTCGTGGAATGGCGGCAAACGTCGCTACTTAAAAATCCCCATAGGCGACGATTTACATTTTTTTTACTGGTTATATGTTTTGAGTTACAGAGGAGGTCTAGGGCTAGAATTATTTCTCTCGCTCTAACGTTCGCAGCGATACCTCACATGTGTGGTTTGAACACCGTTTTCATATGTGGGCGGGACTTACGCATGCGTTCGCTTCTGCATGCGAGCACATGGGGACAGGGGCGCTTTTAAAAAAACATTTTTTTTTATTGTTCATTTTACTTTATTTATTTTAGTTTGACATTTTTTTCCCCAAAAATAATTTTTTTGATCACTTTTATTCCTATTACAAGGAATGTAAACATCCCTTGTAATAGGAATATGGCATGACAGGTCCTCTTTACAGTGAGATGTGGGGTCAATAAGACCCACATCTCCCCTCTAAGCTGGGAAGCCTGAAAAAAAAAAAAGATTCTGGCTTTGATCGTATTAGCGATTCGGTAGAAGCACCGGAGGGCGGCGGGAGATGTCTATGGCTGGGTATTGCAGGGTATCACCGACTATGGCTGGGTATCTCAGAGCATGGTGTTGCAGAGTACTGCGTTGCAGAGCATTGCAGGGTATTGGCGGGTGTTGCAGAGCATTGCAGAGTGTTGCAGGGTATTGGCGGGTGTTGCAGAGCATTGCAGAGTGTTGCAGGGTATCGGCGGGGGTTGCAGAGCATTGCAGAGTGTTGCAGGGTATCGGCGGGGGTTGCAGAGCATTGCAGGGTATCGGCGGGGGTTGCAGAGCATTGCAGAGTGTTGCAGGGTATCGGCGGGGGTTGCAGAGCATTGCAGAGTGTTGCAGGGTATTGGCGGGTGTTGCAGAGTGTTGCAGAGTGTTGCAGGGTATTGCAGAGCGTTGCGGAGTGTTGCAGGGCATTGCAGAGTGTTGCAGGGCATTGCGGAGTGTTGCAGGGCATTGCAGAGTGTTGCAGGGCATTGCAGAGTGTTGCAGGGCAATGCAGAGTGTTGCAGGGCAATGCAGAGTGTTGCAGGGCAATGCAGAGTGTTGCAGGGCATTGCAGAGTATTTGCAGGGCATTGCAGAGTATTTGCAGGGAATTGCAGAGTAATGCAGAGTATTTGCAGGGAATTGCAGAGTAATGCAGAGTATTTGCAGGGAATTGCAGAGTAATGCAGAGTATTTGCAGGGAATTGCAGAGTAATGCAGAGTATTTGCAGGGAATTGAGGGGTTAATTTTCGGTGAGCAGCGATGTGGGCACTGCAGATGCAGCCCACATCGCTGCTGACACCGATCTCTTCCCCCTCCGCTGTACCGATCGGTACAGAGAGGGGAGGGAGGAACCGGCGTCATAACATGACGCCGGCTTGTTTACAAGTGATCACTCCGTCATTTGACGGAGCGATCACGTGGTAAACGGCCGCGATGAGCGGCCGTTTATCGTGATTCGTGATGCGCCGGGTCCACTGGACCCAGCGGTCACGGATGCTCTCGTGTGCGCGCCCCAGGGGGCGCGCGAGAGCAGAATTCTGGGAGGCCGTTAATTAACGGCCTCTCAGAGTTAAACAACCGCCCTGAAGCCGTTAATCGGGAATGGGCGGTTGTTAAGTGGTTAAGGTTCTATATATGAGCCTATAGGGATGGTTTTGCCAGATGAACTTGACCGTTAAGGAGCCGAGTGTGAGGAAGAAGGTTGTAGGGAGGATTATGGGTAATGTTTGTAACAGGTATAGCAATTTAGGAAGTATATCCATTTTAAGGACATTCATACATCCCCACCAGGATAGTTTGAGATGATGCCATGATTCTAATGAATGTCGTATTTTTGTCAACATGGGACCATAATTCAAGGCATAAGTCCCTAAGTATTTGATCGAGTGTGGTTGCCATTGAAATGGGAACCGTTTCTTAAGAAGGGATAATGTGGACGGGTTCAGGGAGATGTTCAGGGCTTCCGTCTTTGTGATATTTAGTTTGAAATAGCTGTATTGTATACTCCAAAGCGTCAAGCTCTTGAAGTAAGGCAGGAATACTAGCTTGTGGTTGTGTGATATAAAGGAGTAAGTCATCTGCGTATAATGATAATTTGCGGTGGGCCAAAGGTGTGAGGATACCGTGTATGGCGTCGTTGCTACGGATGGCTCAAGAGAGTTGTTCGACCGTAAGCGCAAATAGCAAGGGTGAAAGCGGGCATCCCTGTCTTGTACCATTTCTGATTTCGAACCTCTCTGAGGTCTCCCCATTGGCTGCTACCTTAGCTGAGGGGTTAGTGTAGAGGGACATAATTTTGACTAGCATTTTTGGTCCCAGACCTATCTGATTGAGTGATGCATATAGAAAGGGCCAGCTTACCCTATCAAACGCCTTCTCAGCGTCACATGCCAGAAGGCAGGTGGGGATATCATGCTGTTGGGCATATGAGATGATATGAGATAAGGTTTTTGTAGTGTTATCACGGGCTTCTCGATTTGGTATAAAGCCTACTTGGTTGCAATGAACAAGAGATGGGAGTAATGGGGCTAGGCGGGTGGCTATGATTTTAGAGAATAATCTAAGGTCAACATTTAAAAGAGAGATGGCTCTATAGTTGCTACATTGAGAGTGGTCCTTTCCTGGTTTGGGTAGAACCACAATCTGAGCTTGGAGGAGTTGAGAGGATAAAGGGTGTGTGTCATCTACCTCTTCAAAAGCAAGAGCCATTATAGGGGCCAATTGTTGCGCAAATGTTTTGTAAAATTGGGGGGTATAGCCGTCTGGGCCCGGGCTCTTGACATTCTTGAGTCCTTTAGTTGCTAATAGAAAGCCTGAGGTAGTGAGTGGTGATTCTAGGTTATCAGCATCTACAGAGGGTATGCTCGGAAGAGCAGTACCCTGGATATATTGATGTAAGTCTGGAGAAACCTGGGTGGGTTGTACATCCTGTGCACTACATGGTTGGAGGTTATAAAGAGCAGAATAGTCGTTTCTAAATTCGGCCTATCGGACTATCTAAGAGTTTTTGTGTTTTTTCTGTTTGCTCGGAGATACTATGAAGGAGATATTTTGTCTTTGTTGTCTGGTGCAGGACCCTAGCTAGGCGCTTCCCACTTTTATTTGCTTGTGAGTAGTGGATGTGGCGGCCTTTCCAGCGCTGAGCGCCCTATCCGTAAAAAGTTGCAATAGGTCACATCGAGCATTTGATAGCTCCACTAGTGTTTTAGGGTCTAGAGTCCGCTTATGTGTTGACTCCAGTGGGGCTATTAGCTGAAATAGGCGTTTTATATTGTCTGTGCATGCTCTTTTTAGTCTGGAGCCATGTTGGATAAAGATCCCTCTAAGTACACATTTTAGAGTTTCCCATTGGTTCATGGCTGAGGTCTCATCTCTGGCGTGTGATTGGTTAAAGTCTGTGATGGCTTTCGACACCGCTGCAGTGCAAACGGCATCTGTTAATAAATTATCATTCAAGCGCCATGTAGCTGTACGTGTGTGATGTGGGATTCTGCCCAGAGTTGCATGTATGGGTGAGTGGTCTGACCACAGTTTCAGACCTGTATCGCTCTTGGGTTCTAGGTCCAAAAGTGATTGTGATAGAAATATGTAGTCTATTCTACTATAGGATTTGTGAGCTGGAGAGTAATACGTGTAGTCTCTCTCGGTGGGATGCAAAAGTCAGCAAATGTAAACTAGGGATAGTTCCACTAGGACAGCGCATAGTTTGGTTAGGGAAGAGGGAGTGATGTGTGTGTAGCGCCGGCTCCTGAAGAGCACACGCTATGGTTTTTTTTCATCACGTGTTTTTGGGTTCCAGTCCAGAAGATCTTTCTGTCTGTTTGGTCCTGGTCCTCCTGACCAGCCCCCATAGCCCTCATGGCCTGGGGTGCGGATCCATCCAATTCTGAATCTCGAGGCTGGCTAGCCCGAGGCAAAGTAACTGGAAGGAGGATTCAAAGGTGGTCTGGTGCCGTCTCATCTGTGGAGAAGCCTAGCAACTGGAGAAGCAACAACATTATAACCCAAAATGAAATAGGTAATTAAGTAATGCAGCACTAGGTGCTAATTCAAGGGAGAGTTTAAGCAACCCTTGCACTACTCAGTGTAACAGGAAAAATATTTCTAACAACATAAAATCCTAGACATCTGAGGTGCATTGTAATCTGTGTAATAAAAAGTGTAAACATCAAACTTGTCCCTGAAAATCGTGAACTGAGAAGGGTTAAGAGAACAAAATTCCCACCGGCCGGTGTGGTGGTAGGGGACTCATCCTGCTGGAGATTTGGAGATCCGCGATCGGGAGCCTTTCTTCTTGTAGACTGTTTTCCACCCAGATGAGAGGGGGAGACCTGGAGTTGATCTGCTTGGATTGGAGAGCATCCGTAACAGGTTTCAAGGCCTTCCTCGTGAGCAGGGTCTGTTTAGAAAGGTCAGTCAGCAGCATGATGGGGGTATCATTAAACATGATGGACTCCTGTAGGCGGGCTGCTTGCATGATGTCGGACTTTACATTAAAAAAATGTAAGCGACAGATGACATCTCTGGGGTAAGCAGTGTTTGGATTGCAGGGTCCCAGCCCAGTGACCTGTGGATCCAGTCTATTTCAATCGGGGTATCAGCGGAGTTATTTAGCAATTGATTGAACACTTTAATGCCTGCCTTAGTAAGATCTTTGTTTTCCACAGTTTCTGGCAGTTCGCCTATGTGGATATTGTTGCGGCTACTTCTGTTTTCCTGGTCATCTAGCTATAAAACAATTGCTGGATTTGGTTGATATGTTCCTAAAGTATGGCCTCATGTTCTGAGAGTCTGGTGGTGGTCTCCTCCACTGTCAAATCTGTGAGCAATATCTTGGCGGAGGTCATTCATTTTCCTCTCATAGGATCTCTCCAATCTGTTAATGTTCTGTTTGGTGGGTAGGGCTTTAATATAGGCCTCCATGTCCTAGCTGCCCTTTTGTGTGTGGTGAAGAGGAGATGGGCTCCTCGGCTGTGGCGGGCTCCTTGGGAGGTCTGATTCCGGATCCGAGGACTGGGGGGAGTGAGGAGAATGGGCGGTGGATGGCACTTTGGATGCGGCCTGTGTAGCATGTGCGGCTGCCAATCGGGTCGCCGCCATCTTGGGTGTCGACGCGGCCTTGTGTCCTGGGTCCTTTGAAATAGGAAGCTATTTCCCTGGATTTGGAGGTCTCGGAGGTGCGGGGAGTATTGCTGGGTCCTCGCCGGCTCATATGGGAAGCCGGGGAGGTCTCAGTCCATGGTGCTGCGAGCAGTGATGTGGATGGAAGCGTAATCCCCGTAAATGGGGATTTTTAATTAGAGTAGTTTGTTGCCATTCCACGAACGTACACAATTTTAAAGCATGACATGTTAGATATCTAATTACTCAACATAACTTCATATATTGTTGTTTTTTTTATTTCATTAAAATTTATTTTTTCCCAAAAAATTGCATTTGAAAAACTGCTGTGTAAAAACAGTGTGACATAAAAAATTTCAACGGTTCCCATTTTCTTCCCTAAGGTCTCTACTAAAAAAAAAATTACAATGTATGAGGGCTATAAGTTATTCTCTAGCAATAAATACAGATTTAAACTTGTAAACAAAAAGCGCCATAAAAAGCTTGGTCTTCTTATAATAAGTTATTTTCTATATTATTCTATCTTTAATCTGTGTTGACCAAGCTGGCATAGTAGTTGTATTTTTTTTGGCTGCTACACGGTTTAGTCCTCACCACAACATTGATCCATTGATCGTAGTTTCTAGAGCAAGTTGCTAGCGGAGGGTTTCCTAAGTGGGGTCTCTAGGGGTTGTTTGATAGTTTATAATTGTAAGAAAAAAATATCGTTCTTTAACACCCTCTGAAAAGTAATCCATCACTAATGGTGGGGAGGTGACATGTCACCGTCTGCTTTAACTCTTAAAATTTTGAACCACCTTGCTGCAACTGTGTGCATTGCTCTACACATGCACACATGCACAAACACATGCGCAAACAAGTGGCTATATGGCTACTGTGAGCCCACCCTTTAATAAAATGGGGCCCAAGGCAAGGTAAAAGCTTTGCCTTCCAACCCCATAGCTCAGATCAACAATAAGAATTGCAATGAGCACAGGGAAGTGCCTTCATGACCAATTTGACCATTTACGCTATCCCCCAGATTTAGGATGCAAGAGCAATACTGTTGTAGCTCCCCTGGACATCTACTGGACCTGATTATGCCTTCAACCTTCTGCTTGCACTAACTTACCAACCATGAGCTGTGGATATAACAATTTTATGTAGGTACTCACTGAGACCTAAAAATTATTTAACGGGTTCCTTCAAGGTAAAATGTTAAAAAAAGACTATCCCAGGGAATAGCATTCTCCACCTCATACTATAAATTGTGATTTCAGACTTGTATTGGACAGCGCCTGAACTCCTGCGTGAGCCAATGCCAAGTCACAGAGGAACCTACAGAGGGGATGTCTATGGTTTGTCCATTATAATGCAGGAGGTCATCATAAGAGGAGGTCCTTACTGCATGCTGGAGCTTTCTGCAGAAGGTATGACTGTGAAAATCAGTAATTTCTCCACTTTTTTAAGACTGGATCCCATCTAAGGAATGTAATAGGAATTCACAAAGTAAATCAGAAGGTTTCACAGTATCATAAAAAGCAAAAAGTGATTTGCTAGCAATTTGAGAAACCATCTTGTGCCACGTTGTTGGCACTTGGTACACCTTAGCTTCAAAGTGAACCTGTGCTTGGTCCATGTAGGAAAAAGCAAAAACTTAACATAATCACCAGCCCTCCTGCCCTAGCTACACATTCTTATCTTCCCATATCTCCACCGTCGCTCTGTTAGTTTCAGGTCCTCCTGGTTTGACTTTAATTACTTCAATACCGGACTCTTTTACTCCCTTCCTGCCCAAGTCAATTTTTAGCTTTTAGAGCTGTCGCACTTTGAATGACAATTGCATGGTCATCCAACACTGTACCCAAACAAAATTTTTATCATTTTGTACACACAACTAGAGCTTTCTATTCTTTCTAAACACAAACTGACAAAATTGTGAAAAAAACCTACATTTTGATTAATTTCTGTTATAAATTTTTCAAAAAAAAAAATTATTTTTTTCATAAATTTAAGCGAAAATGCATTCTGCTAAATTTTATTTGGTGAAAATAACCCAAATTGGTGTATATTATTAGGAAAGTTATAGAGTCCTCAAACTATGGTATATATATCTGAAAATTGATCAATCCTGATGTACTGACACCCTATCTAATTTCTTGAAGCTCAAAAATGTTAGGACAGCACAAATATCCCTCAAATTAACCCTTTTTCGAAAGTAGACAGTCACAATTATTTAGTAAGCAGCATGGCGAATCTTTTTTCGTTTTTTTATATGATTTTTTTTGTTTTTGCTTTTTTACATACTGTCACCAGTGCAGTACAGTGTCATCATATAACTGGTGTGTTGGTGATCAGGGACATTGACTGGTGACAGTGCAAAAAAAAGTGCAAATTTTTCTATAAATTTTTAAAATTTCTTTAAAGGATATCAAAACCTTTGTTTAAAAAAATAAAATAACAAACATGTCATACTTACCTCCTCTGTGCAGTTGGTTTTGCACAGATTGGCCCTGATCTTCCTCTTCTGGGGTTCCCTCAGCGGCGCTCTTGAGTGCCCCACGGAGAGCCGCTCACCCTTGGGGCACTCATGCGGGCGTGCTGTTGACACAGACAGCGGGACTCAGCCCTGCCCCCCAGCTTCCAATGGCTGCGCTTCTATCAATCTATCCAATCAGGACCCCAAACACTGATTGGAGCTAGTGTGCTCATCCCCGTTATGGGAAAGACCGGGTTTAGGTAAGTAAAAGGGGGCTCTGGGTTTTTCATAGAATCGAGACTTTACAACCCCAATTTTTTTTCACATTATTTTCGATTTTCTTTTTTACACACTGTGACCAAAGCAATATAATGTTACCATAGTACCATTGCACTGCTCTGTGGAAGTGATTTTTATTTTTTTTTACACATTATGATTGCTTATAGCAGTGAATTTCATTGCTATAAGCAAGCATTTTACTGAACGAAACTGATTCATTCAGTTTGTTTTATTGAGATTAGCTG
Organism: Lithobates pipiens; assembly: GCF_037356315.1. NCBI lineage: Eukaryota > Metazoa > Chordata > Amphibia > Anura > Ranidae > Lithobates > Lithobates pipiens. The sequence continues at coordinate 609,711,801 of NW_027507903.1, read as the reverse complement.
TGATTGGCCAGAGCCACTTGGTACAGATGGGCTGTGATTGGCCCTGTCTGTACTATCTGTACCATGTGATCACATTGACCAATCACAGCTAGCATCACAATTGTACACAATGGATGGCATGAAAGCCATTCATTGTTTACAACGGTCACATGGTACCAGTGAGCTGTTACACGACTGATTCATGACCGGTGACAGATAGCGCCACTGCGCATACACTCAGAAGGAGGAAAGTCCTGCCTGGCTGTCAATATGCTATAGCCTGTCAGGAAAGTGTTAAACAGAACTAATAACTTTCTCCCTACCACCAGTGCTGGTGCCTAGTGATTGAAGTGGAAGTGGAGTGGGAGTGGTAACCTGAGTGGAAGGGTGATTAAAGTAGACAAACATTTTTGTTGAGTGGAGAAGGATTGGAGCACCTGTCAGGTTTTTATTGCTGCATTTTCCCCATTAGGGAGATGCACTCTATCTATTTTTGTTGTATACCGTCATCCCTGAAGTAAAAAAATCCAACATTTTGGGTTGTCACCATATCAAGAATAGTGCAGAATACTTACAATGGGCCCATAAATACAATGAGTCCAACGCATTTCATTCATCAGTGAGACCCAGTCATAGGGTGCTGTGGTGAACTGGTGAATGGTGCCGCTGTCACTCCTACCTGGGGTAGAGGCCTCTAGGGGCCTCAAAGTCACTTCTTTATCTTGGTGACACAAGTGTACTATTTATTTTTCTAAATGTGGTGTGTTGGTGATATCTTGGATAGATATAAGAATGAGGACATTAGGTTTGCGAAATCTTAAAAGATTCAGGGCAAATGGATGCTATTGAATGCTTTTAAGATCAGAACTCAGAAGTCTTGAATACCTAAACAAATGTATTTTTTAATTTGTTAGGTTTTGTTTTGTTTTTTCATTCACCTTTTGCTTCTTAACATTTTGGTGTCTTACAAAAAACCTCATGCTCCCTTATAGAAATGAGGGAAGAGTATAAAGATATATGACCATTGTTTCCCTAAAAAGCTTCCATATGATTTTATCTAAGCTTCTTTTTTTGTATTAACTATGCTTTTTCAGAAATAATCAAAAAGGTTCGTCGCCCTCCCCCACTTTGCCGCCCCTCCGTCTCCTTGGACCAAGCTCCTCCAGAGTGTATCCATTTAATGAAGCAATGTTGGAGTGAACATCCAGACAGGAGACCCAACACTGACCAGGTCTTTGACCAGGTAGACCAATTAACAATTTTCCTTTGATTTATTGAACTAGTCCCTGTATTGAAATACCGATTGCCTGTTGCATTTATGATTTTCTAAGCCAGCATTTTATATAAAGGACCCATATATAACAGAAACACCAATTTTGAATTACAGTTTACTTCTGGTTTTATTTTTTTATTTTTAATACTTGATTGTTTTATTGTATGCACTGAATTTTGATACACTTGGGGTTCCCTGTACAAATGTTTTCCTACAAGATTCACACAACTTTCTTACATTTTTAAATTTAATTCATGTGGGGAAATGTGTGAACCCTGGGTAAAAGTTGGGTAAATATTGTGTGAAAAATGTATAAATACAGTAGGTCCCCACTGGTGCTCCTGGCTCCTTGTCCCTTCCGAATGCCCCCATAGCGAGCTGCTTGCCATGGGGGCACTAGTGCAGGCTCGATCCCAGGCTGGGCTCTAGGTGCCTATTGACAAAAAACAAAATAAAGGTGTGTTGCGCTACAGTGATTGATATTATAAATACTGCATTTGCAGGTAAAAAAATTAGCATTTATTATTTTGACAGCTTTGAAATATTTTGGTTAGGTGCCGGTAACTGTGTTGGGAGCATGCACTCTCAGCACAGCTGTATGGACAGCATGTCACACAAATATTCGGCCCCTTGGCACCAAAGACTAGACACCAAGAGGCCACATTTTTGCATGCGGCCAGTGCCAAAGGGTTAAAACTAAATCTGGAAAAAAAAGTAAAAATTCTCCCTTGCAGTGGAGCTACCCCCATGCTTCAAGGGTTAAATGCTTGTTAAATCTAGGAGGTTGCAGAAGAGTGTTACTTACCGGACTCCCCACTCTTATCTTTGAGTGTAGCCTTGGCATCATTACGTACAGTGCAGGGCTATTAAAGTTATATTAAAGGCAAGGTTTTTTTTTTAAGCACTTCAGCCCAGGAAGGATTTACCCCCTTAATCACCAGGACATTTATTATACATTTTATTGCGATACAGCACTGTGTCGCTTTAACTTACAATTGCACAGTTGTGCAGCGTTGTACCCAAACAAAGTTGATGTCCTTTTTTTCCCATAAATAGAGCTTTCTTTTGGTGCTATTTGATCACTTCTGCGATTTTATTTTTTGCACTATAAACAAAAAAATACTGACACTTCTGAAAAAAAAAACTATATTTTTTACTTTCTGCTATAATACATATTCAAAAAATATATATAAAAACTCATTTATTCATCAGTTTAGGCCAGTATGTATTCTGCTACATATTATTGGTAAACAAATTCGCAATAAGCGTATATTGATTGGTTTGCGCAAAAGTAGCAGTATAACAAACATGTCACACTTACCCATCCTGTGCAGTGGTTTTGCACAGAGAGATCCTCACTTAACCACTTGAGCTCCGGGCCATAGCCGAATGACGGCTACAGCACGGACCTCAATTTCCGGGAGGCCGTCATAGGATGTCCTCCCCTGTACACGCTCCCTGTGCACGCCCTACGGGGAGCGCGTTGTGATCATGAGTCACTGAGACTCGGGTGATCATCGATCCGAGCAAGGGGCCAATCCCGGCCCCTTACCATGTGATCAGCTTTCAGCCAATGACAGCTGATCACATGATGTAAACAAAAGCTTGGTAATCGTGTTTTTTTTCTCCTCACGCTGACAGCGCGAGGAGAAAAAAAAGATGATCACCGGCTTATGTTAAAGGGACATCGGTCCCAAAGAGGATGGATCACAGGAACCTCATCTGTGCCAATCAGTACCCCTTGTCAGTGACCACCTGTTATTGCCACCTGCCAGTGCCCACCAGTGCCATCTATCAATGCCCATAAGTACCACCTATCAATGCCCACAAGTGCCACCTATCAATGCTCACCAGTGGGAGAATCCCAGGTTGTCACCAAAAGCCGAATGACGGCTACAGCACGGACCTCAATTTCCGGGAGGCCGTCATAGGATGTCCTCCCCTGTACACGCTCCCTGTGCACGCCCTACGGGGAGCGCGTTGTGATCATGAGTCACTGAGACTCGGGTGATCATCGATCCGAGCAAGGGGCCAATCCCGGCCCCTTACCATGTGATCAGCTTTCAGCCAATGACAGCTGATCACATGATGTAAACAAAAGCTTGGTAATCGTGTTTTTTTTCTCCTCACGCTGACAGCGCGAGGAGAAAAAAAAGATGATCACCGGCTTATGTTAAAGGGACATCGGTCCCAAAGAGGATGGATCACAGGAACCTCATCTGTGCCAATCAGTACCCCTTGTCAGTGACCACCTGTTATTGCCACCTGCCAGTGCCCACCAGTGCCATCTATCAATGCCCATAAGTACCACCTATCAATGCCCACAAGTGCCACCTATCAATGCTCACCAGTGGGAGAATCCCAGGTTGTCACCAAAACTTGTGTCTCATTGGGAGGTTTCCCCTCTATTCCTGTTCTGGTGACAACCCAAAAATTTGGGATTTTCTTTCACTTTCACTCTCGGTGATAAGGGTAAACTGAACAAATAAAGAGGTTGAATTTCACTATCAGGGGCACACACAGAAATAAAAACCTAACAGGTGTTCTAATTACCCTCCACTTGCTACAAAACTAAGAAAGGTTTTGCCTTCAGTTACACTTTGAGATTTCTGTTATTGGTTGGAATTTTCCCTAACTAGTACTATAGAAATATTCCATTACCGTTACTTTTTATATTTCCTTTGTTTTTTCTTTCTCAATCTAGTTTAAGACAATAAACCGCGGGCGCAAAACAAACATCATCGATTCAATGCTTCGAATGTTAGAGCAGTACTCTAGTAACTTGGAGGATCTGATCCGTGAGAGAACCGAAGAGTTGGAAGTGGAAAAGCAGAAAACCGACAAACTCTTGACTCAGATGCTTCCACCGTGAGTGGGATAAAAAGACGAGAAAGGCTCTTATTTTGAGCTTGAGCAGATAAAATTGGTGTTTAGATAACAGAGGAACCACCAAAACCAGATGATTCTGTTGTAGAACATGCTATTTACTTTGATCTCCATTTTAATTGTTTCTGTTTTTCCCCGCAGGTCTGTAGCTGAATCTTTGAAGACAGGTACTCCTGTGGAGCCAGAATATTTTGACCAAGTCACTATTTACTTTAGTGACATTGTGGGTTTCACAACCATTTCTTCCCTCAGTGAACCCATTGAGGTTGTTGATCTTCTCAATGATCTCTACACCCTTTTTGATGCTATTATTGGTTCCCATGATGTCTATAAGGTGAAAGCATACTGCTCCTCTCTTTACATATTCCTTTTTTTCAATGGAGATAAAAATAATTAAGGGGTTTTTATTTTTTGGATAGGTGGAAACCATTGGTGATGCCTATATGGTTGCTTCTGGGCTGCCGAAAACAAATGGTACTCGTCATGCAGCCGAGATTGCCAACATGTCCCTGGATATCCTTAGCTCTGTGGGATCTTTTAAAATGAGGCACATGCCTGAAGTGCCAGTCCGAATACGCATCGGGCTTCACTCTGGTAGGAAGCACACAAGCCTAAAATATTGGATGCCTTTAGCAACTAACTTAAAGTTTTTATTTAGAATTTTTATATTTCGAGGTCCTATCAAATCTGTTTCTTAAAGTTGTCAACCCTTTCAAATCATAATGATCATACAAAATATGCAAGAAAGTATTTTGTCTGCCCAGGACATAAACAGGGATAAGTGAAATTGGGAAATTTCAATAAAAAATAAAATAAAAATAAAATGGGACTTTGTAGTCAACAAGGATGAATACATTTACTTAAGGTATATTATTGGTGTCTCTTTGAGAGGAATGGGCTTTAAATTGTTCCTGATTGTTAGAGAAGCTATTTTCAACCAGACTTGTTCTTGTACCAATAAAAAAAAGAAAATCCTTTTATTAGCTTGGAAGCGGATATTAGATACTGAAGAAAAGAAGAAACCTAAGGCCGCGTACACACGCGGGGACTGTTCGCTCAACTTTGTCCGCTGAACAGTGTTTCGGCGGACAGTCCGCTTGTGTGTGGGCTTCAGCGGACAGTTTCAGCGGACAGTCTGACGAACAAAGTTTTTCGGAAATTCCGTAAAACTGTCCGCTGAAACTTGGTTTGAGGGGACAGTCCGCCCGTGTGTAGGCTTGTTCGTCAAACTAAGTCTTGCGCATGCTCAGAAAGAATTTACACGCCGATGGTTGCATTGCAGTGTATAGGACGTTGTTTTCTAGTCCCGTCGTACGTGCCGTTCACGTCATCGCGCACGGTTTCAGCGGACTGTTCGTTCGTCGTGTGTGGCCAAGTCCGTCTATGCTAATTTTGAGCGGACTGTCCGCTCAAACTGTTTGATGAACAAAGTTGGGCGAACAGTCCCCGCGTGTGTACGCGGCCTAACTCTACCACTAACCTTAACACTTTGTTTATATAGAGAGCCATGTTACCATGTCAGTGTTAACATGGTGATCACATGGCTTTGTTCATAATCAAAGGATTAGGGTTGGTCTTGTTGATAAACAAAACTATGCGACTGCCAGATCAGCGCTAATATGGTGATCATATGGCATGCAGAGTTTTCAAGCAAATTTCACCCAAGCAGTCTACATAATATAATGTAATGCCCCGTACACACGATCGGAAATTCCGCCAGCAAAAGTCTGATGTGAGCTTTTGGTCAGAAATTCCGACCGTGTGTATGCTCCATCAGACAAAAGATTGAGAAAATTCCGATCGTCTGTAGCAATTCTGACATGCAAAATTCCTACACATGCTCGGAAACAATTCAACGCATGCCCGGAAGCATTGAACTTCATTTTCTCGGCTCATCATAGTGTTGTACATCACCGCGTTCTTGACGGTCCAAAGTACAGAGAACTTTTGTGTGACATGTATTTGCAAGCCAAGTTTGAGCGGAATGCCATGGAAAACCCATCCAAGTGTAGCACCGGCTCCTGAAGAGTATGCGCTATGTTTTTTGAAATTTAATGTCACACCTGAACTTCAGCTTGGTTTGGGTATAATTATCCCAAATTTGGACCTCAGCATCAGTCTGACTGGACTATAGGGTGTTCAGCCTGGCCATAGGGGGCACTGTCTCTTCTGGCAGGCATTGAACCACAGTCTGGTTGGGTGCTTTAAGGTTACTTTCTCTCGGAGCCAGCCCAGTGGGAGTTTCACTTTTGCTGTGCTTTCTGGGAGAGGGTACTTAAGATGCGGATGTCAAGTGGTTTGGGGTTCCGGTAAAGAAGTATGTTCTGACTCCATGGTCCTGGTCCTCCTGACCAGCCTCCAGGAAGGCTATGGCCTGGGGTGCGGATCCACCCGACTTTATGTCTCTGGGCTGGCCAGCCTGAGGCAAGGAAACTAAAGAAAGTATTCCGAGGTGGTCAGGTGCCATCTCCAGTTGTGGAGAGGCCCAGCAACTTCGTAGCTATCAAGGGGAGGACTCTTCAGAAGATACGGGTTGGCTTCTTAGAAAGAGCCTGGTGAGGCTGAGGGACCCAATCTCGTGGGTATCGCCGAACCGAGTGAAAGATACTGGTACCACATGAATGTTCTACAAGTTCTAGTTTCCTACATGTTCTACAACAACGTCTGTGGCAGAGACTTATTCCTACATGTTCTACAACAACGTCTGTGGCAGTTCCTAATTTAGGCATCTTGTTGGCTGCTAGGCCTTGTGAGAGAGGGACTATCCAACTTGTGTGAACATCCAGCTGTGAATGGCTATTCTCAGGATTTAGTCAAAGTAAGCAAGTTCTTTATTATTGACTTTGACACTAATGCCGCGTACACACGACCGGACTTTTCGACATCAAAGGTCCGACAGAACGATTCCGGCGGAACATTCGATTGTGTGTGGACTGCAGCGGACTTTTGATTTGCAAAAATCTGACAAACTTTAGAACTGGAACATGTTTCAAATTTTTCCGCCGGAACTCCGCCGGACCGAGTTCCTACCGAGAAATCCGCTCGTGTGTATGCTAGTCCGACGGACAAAAACCGACACAAGTGCAGCTATTGGCTACTGGCTATGAACTTTCTTATTCTAGTCCGGTCGTACGTCATCACGTTCGAATCCGCCAGACTTTGGTGTGATTGTATGTGGCCAAGTCCGTTCATTCGGAAAGTCCGTCAGAACTCTGCCGAAAGTCCGTCGGACCTAGTCCCTCGAAAAGTCCGGTCGTGTGTACGCGGCATTAGAGTACCTGAACTTTCCTCCTAATCCTCTGATCCTATACTAAGAGACTGTTCGTTAACTACGTTTTTGCAAATAAAAATCCCTTTAAGCGGATCTGTCGTCAGTCTCTAAAGTTTCTGGGCCATCTACCATGGGAAACCCCTAGACGCAAATCGAGGTGAAGAAGGTAACCATAAGCCCAATCAAACCAGCAGCTCCTTCGGGGGTTAGTGCTACACAAGATTTTTCCGACGGAAATGTGTACAGGTCATAAGCCAGATTTTTGAATTTTCTGGGAATGTGAAATTGGTAATTTCATTATGAAATCATGTTTTGACAATATCTATCCTCTTAAGGGCCGGTTCACACAGGGGGCAACACGAGGCGACACGACTTGCCGTGCCGCGACCTGCCGCGACCTGCCGCGACCTCAGCGGCGACTTGCAAATGACTTCTGTATAGAAGTCAATGCAAGTCACCCCGAGGTCGCCCAAAAGTAGTACAGGAACCTTTTTTCTAAGACGGAGCGACTCGAGTCGCTCCTCTTAGAACGGTTCCATTGTACAGAACGGGGGCGACTTGTCAGGTCGCGGCACGGCAAGTCGTGTCGCCTCGTGTCGCCCCCTGTGGGAACCGGCCCTAACCCTATATAATGAATACAATGCTGTAGTTTTTCACCACCTTTTATAGTATAAATACTGGGAAACAAAGTCTAAATCTCCTTATACTTTTTTCTTACAACACAGGTCCATGTGTAGCTGGAGTGGTTGGACTCACAATGCCACGATATTGTCTCTTTGGAGACACTGTTAATACCGCTTCACGTATGGAATCCACAGGACTTCGTAAGTTACTCTCAACTCTGTAGAATTCTACACAAATGCTTTTTTTAAATATACTCCCAGACTGCAGTTTTTATTTTTACTTTCTCTACTACAATCCAAATGTTCCGAATCCAAAAGTACAATTCCTAAGTATTACAGTAGAATTTAATTTTGGAGGCCTCTTTATTTAGTCCTATTTTAGAACTAAAGTTTTTATTTTTAATGCAAACACTCTGAAACTGTAGAATATAAATAGTTGATGCATGCAGTTTACTGTGTTACATATTTGCTTTATTCGTTTTCAAGTTAAACATATGTCACCTTGCAGAGTCTGTTCAATTAGTAACATCTAAAAGCAATTATGTAATCCTTCCCTAACAGGAAGTTCTCTGTGGGAATTATTTTTGGCGTCTGGTGCTCAACATTTGCCCCCCTCACTCACATATACCGCCACCGCTGTCGACACCCTCCCCATGCACAGGCCGACCTCTTTACTCACATTGCTCCCCACTCTCTGCACCGGCTCCTGCTCATCCTTCCATCCAATGAAAGTCCAATGTTTCAGAAAGTGAGGAGAGCCCTTGATTTTATATTTCTATGAGTGTGCATTTGGCTTTTTAATCATATTAAACCCATTGATTGTGCACTTAGCTAGCGCCCCCCTGTGTTCCTCAGCTGCACTACATGACAAACTCCACCACAACTTACCACAATTATTAATCATCCTCGACTATTCTCTGCATAAGCCTGAGAAAGATATTATTGTATCAGAGAGGAGGTGAGTATTGCAGGCTGAGTTTCTTTTTTAGGGATCTGTAGCACTTACAACCACATAATCAGAAGCAATTACACCCAGGATTAATTTTCAGCTTACCTTGACTTTTTATCTTATCTTACCCAGCATACCGAGTCCATATGAATGTCAGCACGCTGAGCATCCTTGAATCCTTGAAAGAGGGATATCTGTTTGAAGTGAGGGGAAAAACCGAACTAAAGGTGAACAGAACATATGCAAAGCTTGGCTTGTCCACCATTTTCTAAAACATAAATGATAAATGTTAAGAGTCAGTGGATAACTTAGGTCCAGATCACATAGAGGATTTGATAACAGCAATTTGTAGCAGCTACAGAATGGCATTTTAGTTGCAAGGGATTCAAAAAATTGCAGACAATGAAAGGTCTGTGTTGCTGAAATTAAAAAACGATGTGTAGCTCAATCAGAGTACGGAGATAGTGACAGATTCTCCAGCTTCAGTAACTATTTCTGTTATCCAGTGCCACCGTTTATGATCATGGACACTAGAAAACCGTAGCTGTACAAATACACATTGCAGCCAACTACAGCAGCATTTGTGCAGCCAGCAAAAAAATACTGGAAAAAACAAGAGATTTGTAGCTGCTTCAAATTGCTACTATAAAATGTTACATACAGTGAGGGAAAAAAGTATTTGATACCCTGCGATTTTGTACGTTTGCCCACTGACAAAGAAATGATCAGTCTATAATTTTATTGGTAGGTTTGTTTTAACAGTGAGAGACAGAATAACAACAAAAAATATCTAGAAAAACGCATTTCAAAAAAGTTAGAAATTGATTTGCATTTTAATGAGTGAAATAAGTATTTGCAAAACATGACTTAGTACTTGGTGGCAAAACCCTTGTTGGCAATCACAGAGGTCAGATGTTTCTACTAGTTGGCCACCAGGTTTGCACACATCTCAGGAGGGATTTTGTTTCACTCCTCTTTGCAGATCCTCTCTAAGTCATTAAGGTTTGACATTTAACTCGAACCTTCAGCTCCCTCCACATATTTTCTATGGGATTAAGGTCTGGAGACTGGCTAGGCCACTCCAGGACCTTAATGTGCTTCTTCTTGAGCCACTCCTTTGTTGCCTTGGCCATGTGTTTGGGTCATTGTCATGCTGGAATACCCATCCACGACCTGTTTTCAATGCCCTGGTTGAGGGACAGAGGTTCTCACCCAAGGTTGGACAATACATGTCCCCATCCATCGTTCCTTTGATGCGGTGAAGTTGTTCTGTCCCCTTAGCAAAAAAACACCCCCGAAGCATAATATTTCCATTTCCATTTTTGACAGTGGGGATGGTGTTCTTGGGGTCATAGGCAGCATTCCTCTTCCTCCAAACATGATGAGTTAAGTTGATGCCAAAGAGCTCGATTTTGGTCTCTTCTGACCAAAACACTTTCACCCAGTTCTCCTCTGAATCATTCAGATGTTCATTAACAAACTTCAGACAGGCCTGTACATGTGCTTTCTTGAGCAGGGGAACCTTGTTGGTGCTGCAGGATTTCAGTCCTTCACGTCACAATGTGTTACCAATTGATTTCTTGGTGACTATGGTCCCAGCTGGCTTGAGATCATTGACAAGATTCTCCTGTGTAGTTCTGGGATTTCCTCACTATTCTCATGATCATCGAAACTCCACAAGGTGAGATCTTGCATGGAGCCCGAGACCGAGGGAGATTGACAGTTATTTTGTGTTTCTTCCATTTGCGAATAATCGCACACCAACTGTTGTCACCTTCTCACCAAGCTGCTTGGTGATGATCTTGTAGCCCATTCCAGCCTTGTGTAGGTCTACAGTCTTGTCCCTGACATCCTTGGACAGTTCTTTGGTCTTGGCCATGGTGGAGAGATTGGAATCTGATTGATTGATTGCTTCTGTGGACAGGTGTCTTTTATACAGGTAACAAGCTGAGATTAGGAGCACTTCCTTTAAGAGAGTGCTCCTAATCTCAGCTCGTTACCTGTATAGAAGACACCTGTGAGCCAGAAATCTTGCTGATTGATAGGGGATCAAATAGTTATTTAACTCATTAAAATGCAAATCAGTTTATAACTTTTTTCAAATGCATTTTTCTGGATATTTTTGTTGTTATTCTGTCTCACTGTGAAACCAAACTTACCATTAAAATTATAGACTGATCAGCAGAGGATCAAATACTTTTTTCCCTCACTGTAGTCCTCAGAAGGAAAGCTCATCTTAAAAATGAACTCCAGGTATGTGACAAACACAACCCTTTGAAGTGTAGGAAGAGAATGATATTTCCAAGCCCTGTTTCTGTAAATAATGAACATTGACTGGGGAAATATGGTAAAAATTGGGAGGGTCTAGCCAGGACTCAATTAACTAGAACATGAGGGGAGGACAGATGGAGAAACCAAAATCACTTAGTAAACAAGTTATAGTGGCTCAAAACCACCACGAAATTTATGCATGCTACAAAACAATAAAAAAACTGATGTAGTTCAATACAAGACAAGCACCAACTGCTGTCACCTTCTCACCAAGCTGCTTGGCAATGGTCTCGTAGCCCATTCCAACTTTGTGTAGGACTACAATCTTGTCCCTGACATCCTTGGACAGTTCTTTGGTCTTGGCCATGGTGGAGAGATTGGAATCTGATTGATTGGTTGCTTTTGTGGATAGGTGTCTTTTATACAGGTAACGAGCTGAGATTAGGAGCACTTCCTTTAAGAGAGTGCTCCTAATCTCAGCTCGTTAGCCAGAAATCTTGCTGATTGATAGGGGATCAAATAGTTAGTACTTAGTAAACAAGTTATAGTGGATCAAAACCACCACTAAATTTCTGCATGCTACAAAACAATAAAAAACTGATGTAGTTCAATACAAGACAGAAAAAATACATACAAGTAAGACAGAACACTTCCCCCTAGACTAAATCTTGTCCCTGACATGTCCCTGACATCCTTGGACAGTTCTTTGGTCTTGGCCATGGTGGAGAGATTGGAATCTGATTGATTGGTTGCTTTTGTGGATAGGTGTCTTTTATACAGGTAACGAGCTGAGATTAGGAGCATTTCCTTTAAGAGAGAGCTCCTAATCTCAGCTCGTTAGCCAGAAATCTTGCTGATTGATAGGGGATCAAATAGTTAGCACTTAGTAAACAAGTTATAGTGGATCAAAACCACCACTAAATTTCTGCATGCTACAAAACAATAAAAAACTGATGTAGTTCAATACAAGACAGAAAAAATACATACAAGTAGGACAGAACACTTCCCCCTAGACTAAACAAGCATTTAACCCTTGCAGTATGTGACGGGGCCCAATGCAAGGATCATTTTAGTCCCATTCCTAGAGTTCAGTGTAAACCACAGCAAGCTCGCCAGGCAAGCCACATATGCACACCTTTCTGGACCAACTATGCTGGCCAACAAGGAAACTGGAAAAACATTAGACCTCCAAATTTAAGCCAATGTCTCAAACATGGTATTAAAAGGAAGATATGAACAAAAGTACAATATATGGATACAAGTTTGTGGACACCTGACCATAACACCTACTGTATTACATGCCTCTGAGTGCTGGTAATACTATAGCATAAAACATTTTAGGCAATTGTGCACTTCCAACCTTGTGGTAATAGTTTGAGGAAGGCCTTTCTCTGTTCCAGCATTACCGTGCCCCTGTGTACAAAGTCAGCTCCATAAAGACGGGGTTTGATGACTTTGGGGGGAGGAACATGAGCAACCTGTACAGGGCCTTGATCTCAACCCTACTGAACACAGTTAGCATGAATTTCAGCACTAGCTCCTCTTTGACTCAGTGGGCACAAATTCCTACAGACACATCCCAAAAGCTTGCAGACTATTCTCTAAAGTATGTTAAAGCTGCAAAGTGGGGTGGGGTGGGGGCAACACTATATTAATGTCCATAGTTTTGGAATGAGAAGTCCAAGAAGCTCATACAGGTATCATGAATGATTAGGTGTTCACAAACATTTAGTCACATTTAGGCTCAATTCACAAAGCGTGTTGATAATAATCTTTATTTCCTGTAATTTTCATATATTGAATTTGGCTGAAAATAACTGTCTGTAATTTTCACATCTTTTTGGCTGAAAATAACTGTCACATTTTAAAAGTAAAAATCCATATCCTAATGTTTAACTTTGTGAGTTGAGCCTATAGTGTATTATATATTGAGTTTGCAAATAGTACACAAAACAGCTTGCAAAGATGATTAAAGCTAAACTCCATTCAAACGAAAAGGGGCTGTGCCTGCACTGCAAGGGTCAACTGCTCATTTTTCTCTAGGGCAGGGGTCTCCAAACTTTGTAAACAAAGGTCCAGTTTACTATCCTTCGGATTTTAGGGGGTCGGACTGTGGCAAGTGGAAATCAATTTTTTTTCTGGCATTAGTGGAATAACCCGGTCCCCAATATTTGGTATCAGTGGGAGGAATAGTGCCCCATTTGTTGGTGTCAGTGGGAGGAATAGCACCCTATTTTTGGTGTTAGTGGGAGGAATAGTGCCCCATTGTTGGTGTCAGTGGGCAGAATAGCAAACTATTGTTGGTGTTAATGGGAGGAATAGTGCCCCATTTTTGGTGTCAGTGACAGGAATTATGTCCCATTGTTGGTGTCCGTGGGCAGAATAGTGTCTCATATCAGTGAGATCAATAGTGCCGGATAAAGGCAAGCAAAGAGACCACTGGTCAAGGGGATTGGAGAAAGCTTATACTCACCCAATCCTCCACTCCACCCACAAACGGCACTTTACACAAAGCAGGTCTATGGGTGTGATGATGGGGCGCAGGAGCCACAGGGTCCAGTCTTATGTTGTGAGGATTGGAGGATTAGGTAAGTATATCTCTGTTCAATCTCCAATCCTCTAGACTAAAATAAGTAGTTGACATGTGCAGTGGCCCTATTTCATGGGTAAACTTTTTTCCCCCAGAGTTGGGCTTTAAGTGAAAATGGGGAAATGGGGAAGAAAATGTTAATGGATATAAAATGCTCCAAGCAATCCCATTTCACCTAGAGATCTCCATCATGGTAGCATCTCCGAGTTTTTTGCTTATATCATTAAATAAAGGCTCTGTAGCATGTTAGTGTTGCTGGACACCATCTGGTGAGAAGAAAAATTACATTTGGAGGCCTAGAGTGTGGTTAATTTTCCTATTTTCTAGTTGAATGGTATGGATGACCCGACAAAGCTTACGACTGTGGGCTTCCTTGATTACAAATCTGAGACACAAATTTATATATGAAGCTTGGAAGCTCAGATATCTTGCGTTCAGCTTTATACCTAGGTGTCCATTTATACTATTTTCTGAAGAGTGGCTTTTTCATTTATAGGGTAAAGGTGTTGAGGACACATATTGGTTGGTCGGAAAAGAAGGATTCAATAAACCTTTACCAACACCGCCAGATGTTCTACCAGGGTGAGTATACCACTACATTTGTTTCATTTGTAATAAATGTAAAAGAAAAAAAAGATGACCTTTCAGTATCTCTACAAGCCTGCATGAATATATTTCTGATGTGTACGAGGTGTTTCTTAGCACTTGTACACACGATCGAAGATTCCGACGAAATGGTCCGATCGGAGCCTTTTGTCGGATATTCCGACTGTGTGTGGTCTGCATCGGACTGTTTCCGTCGGAATATCCGTTGGACCAAATTTTCCAACTTGCTGGAAAAAAAATTTCTGACAAAATGCTCCGATCGGACATACTCCGAACATGTGTAGAGAATTCCGATCGGACACGCATGTTCAGATCAAATTCCTACATCAAAGCTATTGGCTACTAGCTTGAACATAGTCCCGTCGTAATGAAATAATGTCATCACGTTCTGAATGATCGGATTTTCCAACAACTTTGTCCGACCGTGTGTATGCAACAGTTTCGGACAAAATCTGTTGGACAAAATCCGACGGATTTGGTTGTCGGAATCTCCGATCGTGTGTACAAGGGCTAAAAGGTATGGTGAATAGTATCAGAAACAAAACAGAAGATAGAAACAAATTACCTTTATTCAAAATAATACCCATCCTTCACAACACACTTTTGGCAATGTTCATAAAGCTGGAAACTGTCAGCAAAGGCCTCTTTAGGAATTGATCACAGAACCGCTGTGACACATTCTTGGATTGCTGCCACTTTCGCAAAAATGCAATCAACATTGTCTTGACCTTGGACTTTTGCAAGTGACTCTGTTTGGGTTGTAGGGAAGATGATGAACCATCGATTGCTGCCTGGATTCCTGATCAAACTGGTAACACCAAGTCTCATCCACTGTGACAATGGTTCGCAGAAAGGATGGATCCTGGTCATACATGGTAACAAAATATCCAAAGGTTTCCATCCATTTTGCTTTCTGTTCGTCTGTCAGCTTGTGCAGCATAAACCGGGAATGGGCTTTCCGCTTACCCAAATCTAAGCAGACAATGGTGCACGCCATATGCTTGCTAATGCCAAATTCCTCTACCAGCAATCATAGAGTCAGTCGTCCATCCCGTGCCTGCTTTTGCCACACTCACTCGATCATGCCCAGGGTTCTGCTTGTCGATTTTTGACCCAAACATGGCTCATGCTAAGTCATTTCCTTCCCATTGCAAAAGCATTTGAACCAGTCATAAACACATTTTCTGCTCATGGCTTCCATCCCGTACACTTGCACCATTGCCGTTTTCCCCAATTTGTAGCATAATTTGATGTTCACTCTTTGCTCCATTGCACTGTGACTCTACCTCTCACACTGAATACATTCAACGGCCCACAGCAGGTTTACCTTGATGGTCACGTGTACTCCATGCTAGGTGGAGCTTCTTGACGTGTCTCTGGATAGCCATGTGCATAAGCACACACATGGCCCATGTTGACATTGAGATATCGGACCATTCACCAAACTTTTTAAATGCACCTTATATAAAACAACAGTATCATTTATTTAAATATTCCAGATTTTTCAATAAAAGGCAGCTCAAGTCAGGTGACTTTGCCTAGGCTGAGATGATGTTGTCAATCTGTTGCTTGCAGGAGGAGCATTTCCTTTATCATTCATTTATTTTCTCCTATGCCGTGTACACACGACCAAACTTTCCGGCAGACTGGGTCCAAAGGGATTAGTCCGTCGGACAATCCGATCATGTGTGGGCTAGTCCGATCGTTTAAAAAAAAAAAAAAAATCAGATGGACCTAGAAATAGAACATGTTTCAAATCTATCCGATGGACTCAATTCCGATAGACTAAAATCAGGAAAAACCGTTCGTCTGTGTGCTCGTCTGATGGACCAAATACGACTCAAGGAAAGCTATTGGCTACTGGCTATGGAACTTCCTTGTTTAGTCCTGTTTAAGCCATCACCTTCAAAATGAATGGAGTCACGAACAGACTTAGTCCGTTCATGTGTGGCCAAGTCCGTTAGTTCGGAAAGTCTGTTGGAACTCCGCCGAAAGTCAGTCGGGAACACCGTCGGACCTAATCTGCCGGAAGTCCGGTCGTGGGTACGCGACATTAGGGCTCATTCACTTTAGTGGCTGAGGGCTGGTAAAACCCCATCCCAGATAGCAAGGATAAATTGTAAGTCTGTTAACTTGCTGCATATTTTCACTGGCAAGTTGTACACTTGCAGAGCACTTGAAGCGCAAGTTTTAGTTGACACTTTTCCAACTTGTAGCAAATTTGGGCGGCACGTCTCTAGCAAGAGCAAAGTTGCAGTGGTGAGTCTACAGCAAGAGCTCTGAAAGTCTACGGCATTGAAACTCAGCCACAGTGATCCTGTGGTGGGATGACTATTGCACAATATAACTGAACCAAAATGCTTGCAAAGAAAGTTGATCTGGAGTTATGCAATGCGGACTTGCTGCAATTGTGCAACAAACTTGTGAAGCCTGGCAAGTCCAGCAATAGCTTAGCAAGTCACTTTCAAATTTTCAGCACAATTACTTGCTATCTGGGTTGTTGAGATGCATTTGTATCACTCAACTGCTCCTCCTTTAGCTGCAGTAGCTGTACACATGCTGCAGCCATGATGTCTTCTTCACGGTCATGGTAGGAATGATACACCACACCAGAAAAAACCCATTCAAGTGAATGGGGCCGCTCTTCAAGCGCCCTGCAACAGAGTGTAATGCATGCCATTTAAAGCAGGTGGTGAGGAGTGCAGTACAATGCCTCATAGCTGTCTACCCTTTGAAGAGCGTTTTTAGCTCGCATCGCTCTTGAGAGACCAAAGCAGGCAAGAACAAGTCCTTACTCCTTCAACAACATAGCAACATACAACATTGCAACATGCAACATAGAACTTGCTCAGCACATGTGTCATTCAGAGAATATTTTGCAATTCCTCAATGGATGCAAATAATTCTCTGATTGGACGAGGTGGGGAGCTGGGGCAGTGATATTACACAATCTCCACCTTGTCCAATCAGATAACACCTTATATTCATTGAGAAAAATACTTTTTCTCTGAGTGTCCCCCTCTGTGTTCACTATGCAGCAGGACAGCCACTCAGCATAGGACCCAGAAGACAGCGAGGTTCATTGTGGTAGCAACAAGAACTGGGTAGGCATGGAATATGCATACTTGGAATGAAGCTTTAAAGTGCCCCATGTGCCAGTGGTTGCCTAGCACATCATGAAACCAGATATTTTATAAATTTGACCATAGCTTGGCCAAAGCTAATAGATTATCAGAGTTAACAAATCCAGTAAGTGAGCTGGCAACTCCAAATGGATATAGAAGATTTAATAGTTACATGAAAAGAGTATACAAGAAGGCTAACATGTTTCGGCAAACTGCCTTGATCACGGATCACTTACTGGATTTGTTTGCTCACTTGTTGTCTGGAGGACATCAGAGCCAGAGCATCCATCTGTGGACTCCATTCATGAACTTCATTCAGAGGTTCGCTGTTCAGAGCGCTGCATCTGTTGTCTATCTGTTGTAGATTATCAGAGTTGTTGCCAATGTCAAAAGTCTGGAAAAAGTGGAGAATGCTTTGCTATGGTACTATCACATGACAGATTAAGCCATCACAAGGCCAGCCTTTTCATCTGCTCGAAACCTGATTGGCTGTTGATTGATATTTCCCCAATGTACATCTTCAATCCTACATAATGATGCTCAATCCTTTTCATCATGAGAAGCTGTTTATATAAAACAATATATATTTTTTTTTTATTACACAGGGCCAGCAACCATGGAATCAGTCTTGATGAGATTCCTGAGAAGAGGAGAATAAAGCTTGAGCAGGAGAGGGACAAGCTGAAAATTAAATGAACCACGACTAACAGATGTCCACCATGGTCCATATGGAAGCTTAGAGTTCTGCGGAGTCCTTTGGACACCTTTTATGGATTTCTTCTGGTATTTTCTGCGGAAGCCTCCACATATATTTTCCTTGTCTCTGATATTTTAAAGACATCTTTTAATGCAATGTGTAAATCCAAAGATGATACAGATAGTAAATTATGGTAGAAAATACTGCATCATTTGTTTTTTTTTTAATTGCTTTCACCGTTCAGAACTTTAGATTTTCCAGCCCTTGAAGAAGCTTTCCTCAGGCAAAACTGGTTGACCTGGAACAGACTTTTAACTTGTGTGTTGAGATTTTTTTCTTGAACAAGGTTTTAAGTCTAAATAATTCCCAAGCTGACCAATGTTTTGAGTTTACAAAGAAGATGGCATCATTTAGATCATGAATGAATAATAATGAATAATTTGGATAATGAATGAATGAATCTGATAATGAATTGGATAATTTAAGTTTGGAAACAATGAAACTGGATTTTGTTGATACTGGTGTCAAGTGTTGAAGACTTTGTAGAGGAAGGACACCAGTTTAAGAAGTGAATAAATCACTGGAGAAAACTAAAGGTCTTCACTGAGTGTCCAAAACGTCAATCAAGCTGTGTTGATCTTCTCTTCTACAACCTCTGTCTTTGTGAGGAAACTTGACGACCTGAATCAGACTTTTCACCTGTGTGTTGATTTTGCTCAGATAAAGATTGTTGTAAATCTCAATACTTCCCAGATTGTTGAACTTGTAAAGCTTATGAAGTACTGTAGGCGTCCATTCCATGTGATTTTAAGATGGATGACCCTGAAAATTCCTTCCAAAGCTGTCAGTTGTTGGAGACTTAGTAGAAGGATGTTGTTGAATAATGCTAGTAATCCAGCTCGAATATCCAGAAAGTCCACCATTTTGTGTTGAACTTCAATCTTGGCATCTACTTTCACCAGTCAATCATTCTCTTTCAGTTTTCTTCATCTTGAGGGGTCTCCCCTTTCTCTGGACCAGCTAGTGGTTCTGAAGATACAACGTCATTTTTTTTATGGTTGTACTGGGTGGACATGTGTCTTTATCAAGCTATGTAGCTATTTAATATCCATTGTCTTCATGTTTAGTTATCATCTGAACTCCTGATAGATAAACAAAGCTCCAGTTAATGGATGTATTAATTTAAAAAGATAATAAATGTATTTTTAAATGCAACTAATGTAACTACCTGAATCTGTTTTCACATCTGCCTCTTGCATTTTCTGTATGGTAGCACACAGACTGGGGAAGGGGTGATAGCCCTGAAGCCCAGTCTGGTGCAAAAAAGCAGAATGGGCAGAAAGATAACCTCATCAGTTTGCTGATATTTACTAATTCGCCAAATACAGACGGGGAGGTGAAGAAACTAAGCTGTATTTCTTAAAGTGACTCACTGCAAAATACTTACCCTTGCTGCCCTCCATGCCTTTGATAATGTACGTGTTCTCAGGAGCTCTGCTAAAACATCTTCAGAATCAATCACACTTCTGGGTGTTGGATACCTAGTTGAAGGAAGGAATCACACATGGAGAACAAGTCTAATGTCGCGTATAGTGATGGCCGAACAGTTCGCCCGGCGGTCGTTTCGCGGCAAATTTCAGCTGTTCGGCGGACTATTGGCACCGTTCGCCCAGCTGACTTCCGTGTTTTTACTGTGTAAAGGAACTTTGACCTGATGACACATCCATCATGGGGTACAGGACAGCCAATTGAGACATTACAGCCCATGGACACTTGGACATTCCCCCTAACTTATAAATACACCCGATCCGGCGGCCATTTTACATTCTTTCTTCTGTCACTATAGGGAAAGGTTGCTATGTGGAGTAGGGAGAGATAAAACACTAGCTATTTGGTACACAAAAGTTCTTTTCAGGACTGGTATAGGTGTTAGGTGTATATAGGTTTGCTGTGCTACTGATTGTTGCAGCAGCCTGACACAAGGCGCTGTGTGCTGCTATTGTAGGGACAGCCAGATTAGTCATCATCATCATTAGCTGTTACTATCAGGTCCACAAAAGTGCTATCCCAGCAACCAGTTATTGTTCCAGTAGCCTCTGTTTTGCCAGTTCATATAGGGACAGGCAGGAAGCAGTGTGTCAGGCAGTGAGGGTCAGTTTAAACAGTAGCTGTTACTATTAGTTCCACAAAGGTTCTTTTCAGGACTGGTATCAGTGGTATGGTAATAGGCTTGTACACGTATAATATTCTTTCTTCCAAATATAGAAAGAATATTATACTTGACTGCTGCCCTTCTGCTGCAGTCTGCTAATCAGTCACAACTCACTTGTTCCACAAAGCTCTTTATCAGGACTGGTAACTTGGTCTGTCTAGGGTGCTACAGTACATAGGGTTGAAATATATAAAGGTGCATACAAACTAGTGCTAAAGATACAATTAACTAATTGGTTGCACGTGGCGCTGTTACCTGTGTGCCTTTCAGTCAACACTCCCTAATCTTCTAAAAAATCCTATCCCACATCATACAAAATGTGATAATTAGTAAACACTTCAATAAATACCCAAATTTACATTTAGATTAAGTGTACAGTGACATAAATGAGCAAACATGAGTATAGTCCATCCACCGAATACAAAAAAATCTACAATATAAAAAAATTATATATAAAGATAAAACAAAAAAATATATATAATATCCAAATAATAAAGAGTCTTTTTATAGAGGCGTGAACAAATCTCCAGTGTTTAAATCTCCTTATACACGTGACTCCTTCACCACACCATCCGTGCTTAATGGCCCCCCTTCGTGAAAAAACTCACCAAATGCTAAGCCTTACACTCTCGTGTGAGGCAAAAGGGCTTGCAACAGATCTCTCAAGATGTAATTCAGATATCAGCACATCCGATTTTATCTTCTCCAATTGCGTACTTCAATGTGTATATATAAATACCTCAAAGAAAAATCACAGAGGGAGACCCCAATAGTGTAATACTGCAAACACTCTTTAATGTAAAAAATCGCACTCTTTATGCACTCACATGAACTTAAAAGGGTAAAATCACTTCAAAAGGATAAAGAAACTTGCTTCACAAATCCACTCCACAACAGCATTCTGAATACGTCGGGGCATTGGTGGTCACAGCGGACTTATTAGATACGGTACTGGATCGCTAAATCTCACCCCTCCTCGTGCGTCCCGCCTGGTCCCTCACAGCAGGTCCGTTCGAAAAAGGCGCCTTCAGATCAGATGATTCAGTCCACTTAGTCCTGTACCTCCTTCCCAGCTCCGTGTATGTCAGCTCAATGTTCACCAGATAGCCACGCCCCTGACATGTTTCGTCATATCAGACTTATTCATGGGATTGGCTATCTGGTCTAGCAACCCACCTTATATTCCCCCATCGTCCAATCAGCTCATCTCACTGTCAGTCTCACATCCATATTGCTGGGATGTGTCCTGTCGTACATCTTAAGCGCCGAAGCCAGAAATATGATTCGCGCATGCTCAAATCACAGTATTCGATATCCCCCTTTTTCGAAAACTGGTGATCGAAATATTCGATCCGCCAATACGCTACGGTCTCCGGTGCGTGTATCAAAGTATACTAGGTACGTCGAAACATTCGACCATAGTTGTAATATTCGACATTCGGTAAATTCCGCTCAGGTATCCACACAGGCTGCGTCCCACCAGGTCGCGCGTGCGCCGAGATCGAAACCGCATGTCCCCGTCTCCACAATATTCAAGTGTAGGAATCCGTGTCACTGTCTTCTGGAACCCAATAAAGTGCGAAACCAATCACAATACCTATGGTGGTGTCAGTCCCCATCTATAGTATCTCTCCATCTATGAGGCGGTATCTTTCTAAATAATACCCTGTACCCAGTACACTCTGCTTAATCAATGTGTCCTCACACAGTAGATGAACCAGTCTGTCTACAGATACAGACTGGTACACTTATCTACCGCTGTGTCACCAATGCGCCAACGTTTACACCAATGATAAACATATAATATAAACTAACCCATTAGTGCACATTTTCATTATTATCCTGGAACATTCGATATACAGCTCTAATTAAAGTCAAATGGAGATGTATATATATCTGAAGCAACATCTAAAGTGTAAATACACGAATAAAACTCCAAATAAAAATAAAAATCATTTTAAAACAACTAAAACAGGAACCTACTACTATTAGCCCTAAAAGAGACATAATAAATACTCTCATAATAATCTCAGAACTCCCCCATCAATAACTTCACATCTATTATAAAGAGTTGAAGATTAACGATCGGTAACCTCATAAACACTTCCATATCGGAGTGACACCCTTCCCTCTATAATATTTGAAAGACAATACTTATGGCCTATTAGTGACTAAAAGTCACTAATATAGCAGTTCAGGTCCAGTTCTACATTCATACCCCTCGGATGAAGGCTCTTCAGCGAGAAGATCCACCTGGTTTCCCTTTGGGACAAATCTCTAACTCGATTAGAACCCCTCCAAGAGGGATGAACATGGTCTATTCCACAGAACTGCAATAAATTCGGATTTTGTTGGTGATATTCTTTGAAATGTAATGATACGCTATGATACTGGTAACCTTTACGGATATTAGTCAAATGTTCTGAGATTCGTACTCTCAATAATCTTTTGGTGCGCCCTACATACAGTAAGTTACAGGGGCACCACAGTAGGTACACGACATGTGTCATATTACACGTCATGAATTCCTTAATGTCAAATGTTTCACCCTCACTGTTCGTTATTGAGGTGATTCCCCTGTTTACCTGCTGTACAGTCCTACAACAGATACACCTCCTACAAGCATAAAAACCTTTCAGTTCACCCGAAATAGTTGCTCGCTGAGGAGGGTTCAGGATCTTTTTTACAACTCGATCACCGATGTTAGGTGCCCGTCTGTAGATGAACCCCGGAGTTTTGGGTATCACACTCCCCAGATGTTTATCCCTTCCCAAAATATGCCAATGTGTCCTGAAAATTTGCTCTACCTCTCTAAATTGATGATGGAAATTAGATAGGAATCTTAATTGGTGTTGTGTCCCCCCTTCTCCCTTTCTCCTCCCCTCCAGGCAAGTTTCCCTTGGAATATTCGCAACTGTCCCAATAGTTTCATCCAAGGTGGTCTCTGAGTACCCTTTCTGTATGAACCTTTCTTTCAAAATTTGGGATTGGGCTGCGAAATCTTCTCTAGTTGTACAGTTCCTGCGGACCCTTAAAAATTGTCCCTTAGGGATATTTCTAATCCAGGATGGATGATGTCCGCTCTTCGTTGTTAAGTAGCTGTTCCTGTCTGTATTTTTAAAGTACACTGTGGTATTGAATCTATCATCTTTTCTCTCTATCAAGAGGTCAAGGAAATTTACCACCGTGGGATTAATATTGAACTCCAACTTAATGTCGTTCAAGTTGGAGTTCAATCTCTCCAAAAAGTTTAAAACTGAAGCCTTAGTTCCCCCCCATATGAAAAACAGGTCATCTATGAATCTGCGATAGAAAATTAGCTGTGGGCACTCAATACCAAACACATATCTATCCTCCCACTCGGCCATAAATAAGTTGGCAAGGCTAGGGGCATATTTAGCCCCCATTGCCACGCCAACTCTCTGGGCATAGAAGGTCCCATCAAACCAGAAGTAGCTGTGGGTCATGCAAAACTCAAGTGCCTGGCCCACAAACACCTTCCGGGCATGCGGGATATCCTCCCTTCTGCTCATAGCCCAGTTAAGTGCTAATAAGGCATCTTGATGTTGAATAATAGTGTATAGGCTAGCTACATCAGCCGTAACCAAATACCGTATATACTCGAGTATAAGCCGAGATTTTCAGCCTCTTTTTTGAGGCTGAAAGTGCCCCCCTCGGCTTATACTCGAGTCATCGCTGTCTGCCCGCTCGATCAGCGTGTCGAGCAGACAGACAGCGGCCATTCTATAATTCAAAAGCCGCGCCCCCGGCTCCGCCTTCGCCTGTGATAGGCGGAACACTGAATTTCCCAGCAGCCTGTGTTCCGCCTATCATGGACATCGTATCATCCTCGTACTACGGACGAGGATGATACGATGTCCGTGATAGGCGGAACACAGGCTGCTGGGAAATTCAGTGTTCCGCCTATCACAGGCGAAGGCGGAGGCGCGGCTTTTGAATTTTACAATGGCCGCCGAGGCGCCGACGAAGAGGGCACGGGACGGAGGCAAGGCAAGGCACGGCACGGGACGGGACGGGACGGAGGCAAGGCAAGGCACGACACGGGACGGAGGCAAGGCACGGCACGGGACGGAGGCAAGGAGGCAAGGCACGGGACGGAGGCTCGGGACAAAGGCTCGGGACACAGGTAGGCTGGACACACACACACACACACACACACACACACATACACACACACACACACACACACACACACACACACACACATATACACACACACACACACACACACACACACACGGATGGATGGATGGAGACACACACACACACAGGGATGGATGGATACACACACACACAGGGATGGATGGATGGATGGAGACACACACACACAGGGATGGATGGATGGAGACACACACACACAGGGATGGATGGATGGATGGATGGAGACACACACACACAGGGATGGATGGATGGATGGACACACACACACACAGGGATGGATGGACGGACACACAGGGATGGACGGACACACAGGGATGGACGGACACACAGGGATGGACGGACACACAGGGATGGACGGACACACACACAGGGATGGACAGGCATGTCTCACCCTCGGCTTATACACGAGTCAATAAGTTTGCCAGTTTTTTTGGGGGTAAATTGGGGGCCTCGGCTTATATTCGGGTCGGCCTATACTCGAGTATATACGGTACACTTCCATAGACGAGGGGATGGAGATCATATTGAGGGATTTCAGCAAATCTGTTGTATCCTTCAGATATGCTCTTGTGTTTTTCACACTGGGTTGGAGTGATCTATCTAAATATTCTCCCAGTCTGGAGGTGACCGATCCTATCCCATTCACAATAGGGCGTGGTGGAGGAGCCACCACATCCTTGTGAATTTTGGGCAAGGTGTAGATCACCGGTATCCTACAGCTGCTAGGGACCAGATATTTCTTTTCTTTTAAACTGAGTACTCCCTTCCCATATCCCCACTCCACCAAAGCCTCTAATTGGTTCTTATATTTATCTGTAGGATCAAAGTTTAATTTTTTGTAAGTGGTGGTGTCCCCCAACAGATCATTCAGCTGGTCATGATAAAATGATCTGTCGAGGATCACCACCCCCCCCCCCTTGTCTGCCGGGCGTATGATAATATCATTATTCTCCTCTAGGGATTTAATCCCCTCTTTAATGTACCTTGGGTTCACGCCCTTGCTAACGGGGAGTTTTTCCAAATCATTTAACACCAAGTTTTTAAAAACCTCTACAAAATGATTACCAGTTAGCTGCGGATTAAATAGTGACCGATTTCTCAGTCCACTATCCATTTGACTACTAGGATTATCAATCACTAATTTCGAAGTATTGGGGTGTAACAAAAAATATTTCTTAATGTTTAAGGTACGAAAATATTTGTGTGCATCAATATACAAATCAAACTTATTCATACTCTGTCGTGGAGCACATTTAAGTCCCATGTTCAGAATATTTAATTCCCTCTTATTCAATGTTGCCTTGCTTAAATTGAAGATACCATTATCTAAGTGTCCCTCAGTCTTTTTCTTGGATTGTTTCCTCCATCCTGCCCTGCACCCCCTCCTCCTCTCCCCATTGGACCTTCTTGTTGAATGGGCCAATTTCTCTGTCCATTGGGCACAGCTGGAGTGTGTCCTCTCGGGGTTGTCCCTCCCCCTCTCCCTCCTCTCCCCCTCTGATTTAAAAAAGGGGGGGGTGGAAGAGTCCGAGGTGGGAACCCAGGTTCATTCATCCTTCCATTTCCATCATCATATGCCAAAGGCATAAACCTATTGTATAATGGTATCGAATTACCCCTTCCTCGATTACCATCATATCCATATTCCTGTCCCCATCTTTGATTACTTTGAGGTGCAAATTGTGCTGGGTAGAGATTCCTATCTCCATAGGGTGGTGGGTAATCATAGTAGTTCCCTTGATGATCATTACCCCTTTCCCTTGAATATGGCCCAGGTGAATGATACTCACCATAGGAATTTACTCTACCCTGTTGTGTGTTGTTATACCCTTGGCTAGGGGTCTGAATTAGGGGGGTTTTCTTATTATTCATCTTACTCTTACCTGCTTCCCCTTTATTTCCGTGCTTGGAGTTATAAATTTCCTTACTTGGGGATTCATTAGCATCGGTAGATCCTTGAATGTTTATAGTCTGCCTTCCATTTGCCTGCCAAGCATAGATTTTGTTGTTTCTAAAATCAGTTACATCT
The DNA here is from genome assembly GCF_037356315.1 of Lithobates pipiens. Classification (NCBI taxonomy): domain Eukaryota; kingdom Metazoa; phylum Chordata; class Amphibia; order Anura; family Ranidae; genus Lithobates; species Lithobates pipiens. Next base: position 609,685,108 of record NW_027507903.1, on the reverse strand, counting down.
CTATTATATTTCTTAACCTTCTTTTTCTGAATATCCTTATCCCATTTTTCTAGTTTTTTCTTCATTGTCTCATTAAACTCTTTCATTTGGTTATTGTCTCCCAGAGGTTCCAGTTTTATTTTCATTAGTTCAATCTGTTCCTTTAATTTAGCTAATTTAATCTCTTTCCTTTTTAGGACTAAAGCTTGTAGTTCCATCCCCATTTTATTAAAAAAAGTGAGCCACTCATCCATAAAAAGCTGGTCATTTAGACCGTCTTGTGGGCAAACTTCCCATCTTAAACTTCTGAAGATGAGACCCTCTTTTAGGTATTGTTCAAATGTGAGTACATCCCACCAGGTTTTAACCTGTTTCTCTAACAGATGGTCTAAGGTTTTCAAAAGACCTGTGATGTCTTCCTCCTCTTCCATCATTTCATGGTTATTGGAGAAAATATTATTTAAATAAATTTAAATAAATAAATTTTTTTTCACTAATAGGCCATAAGTATTGTCTTTCAAATATTATAGAGGGAAGGGTGTCACTCCGATATGGAAGTGTTTATGAGGTTACCGATCGTTAATCTTCAACTCTTTATAATAGATGTGAAGTTATTGATGGGGGAGTTCTGAGATTATTATGAGAGTATTTATTATGTCTCTTTTAGGGCTAATAGTAGTAGGTTCCTGTTTTAGTTGTTTTAAAATGATTTTTATTTTTATTTGGAGTTTTATTCGTGTATTTACACTTTAGATGTTGCTTCAGATATATATACATCTCCATTTGACTTTAATTAGAGCTGTATATCGAATGTTCCAGGATAATAATGAAAATGTGCACTAATGGGTTAGTTTATATTATATGTTTATCATTGGTGTAAACGTTGGCGCATTGGTGACACAGCGGTAGATAAGTGTACCAGTCTGTATCTGTAGACAGACTGGTTCATCTACTGTGTGAGGACACATTGATTAAGCAGAGTGTACTGGGTACAGGGTATTATTTAGAAAGATACCGCCTCATAGATGGAGAGATACTATAGATGGGGACTGACACCACCATAGGTATTGTGATTGGTTTCGCACTTTATTGGGTTCCAGAAGACGGTGACACGGATTCCTACACTTGAATATTGTGGAGACGGGGACATGCGGTTTCGATCTCGGCGCACGCGCGACCTGGTGGGACGCAGCCTGTGTGGATACCTGAGCGGAATTTACCGAATGTCGAATATTACAACTATGGTCGAATGTTTCGACGTACCTAGTATACTTTGATACACGCACCGGAGACCGTAGCGTATTGGCGGATCGAATATTTCGATCACCAGTTTTCGAAAAAGGGGGATATCGAATACTGTGATTTGAGCATGCGCGAATCATATTTCTGGCTTCGGCGCTTAAGATGTACGACAGGACACATCCCAGCAATATGGATGTGAGACTGACAGTGAGATGAGCTGATTGGACGATGGGGGAATATAAGGTGGGTTGCTAGACCAGATAGCCAATCCCATGAATAAGTCTGATATGACGAAACATGTCGGGGGCGTGGCTATCTGGTGAACATTGAGCTGACATACACGGAGCTGGGAAGGAGGTACAGCACTAAGTGGACTGAATCATCTGATCTGAAGGCACCTTTTTCGAACGGACCTGCTGTGAGGGACCAGGCGGGACGCACGAGGAGGGGTGAGATTTAGCGATCCAGTACCGTATCTAATAAGTCCGCTGTGACCACCAATGCCCCGACGTATTCAGAATGCTGTTGTGGAGTGGATTTGTGAAGCAAGTTTCTTTATCCTTTTGAAGTGATTTTACCCTTTTAAGTTCATGTGAGTGCATAAAGAGTGCGATTTTTTACATTAAAGAGTGTTTGCAGTATTACACTATTGGGGTCTCCCTCTGTGATTTTTCTTTGAGGTATTTATATATACACATTGAAGTACGCAATTGGAGAAGATAAAATCGGATGTGCTGATATCTGAATTACATCTTGAGAGATCTGTTGCAAGCCCTTTTGCCTCACACGAGAGTGTAAGGCTTAGCATTTGGTGAGTTTTTTCACGAAGGGGGGCCATTAAGCACGGATGGTGTGGTGAAGGAGTCACGTGTATAAGGAGATTTAAACACTGGAGATTTGTTCACGCCTCTATAAAAAGACTCTTTATTATTTGGATATTATATATATTTTTTTGTTTTATCTTTATATATAATTTTTTTATATTGTAGATTTTTTTGTATTCGGTGGATGGACTATACTCACGTTTGCTCATTTATGTCACTGTACACTTAATCTAAATGTAAATTTGGGTATTTATTGAAGTGTTTACTAATTATCACATTTTGTATGATGTGGGATAGGATTTTTTAGAAGATTAGGGAGTGTTGACTGAAAGGTAGTGATGGCCGAACGGTTCGCCCGGCGGTCGTTTCGCGGCGAATTTCCGACTTTCGCCGTCCGCGGGTTCGAACGCCTTTTTCCGTCGTTCGCCCCGGCGGACTTACGTGTTTAATGTATACAAGAACTTTAACCTTTCGTGACACGTTTATCATGTGTTACAGGACAACCAATTGAGACATGACAGCTCATGGACACTTGGACATTCCCCCTAACCTATAAATACACCCGATCCGGTGGCCATTTTACATTCTTTCTTCTGTCACTGTAGGGAAAGGATCCTGTGTGGAGTAGGGACAGAGAAAACGCTAGCTATTTGGTACACAAAAGTTCTTTTCAGGACTGGTATAGGTGTTAGGTCAGCAGCCTGAGTTTCTTTTGTCAGTTTAGATAAAGGGACAGAGCGCTGTATGCTGCTATTTTAGGGACAGCTCAGCCAGATTAGTCTTTCTTCATCATCATCATCATCATCATCATTAGCTGTTACTATCAGGTCCACAAAAGAGCTGTTCCAGCTAATCGTTCCAGCCTACTCTTTTTTGCCAATTTGTATAGGGACAGGCAGGAAGCAGTGTGTCAGGCAGTGAGGATAATTTTAAAGACTTGCTGTTACTATTAGTTCCACAAAGGTTCTTTTCAGGACTGGTATCAGTGGTACGGTAATAGGCTTGTACACGTATAATATTCTTTCTTCCAAATATAGAAAGAATATTATACTTGACTGCTGCCCTTCTGCTGCAGTCTGCTAATCATTCACAACTCACTTGTTCCACAAAGCTCTTTATCAGGACTGGTAACTTGGTCTGTCTAGGGTGCTACGGTACATAGGCTTGGGTGCGGTACAGTCTGCTGTTCTGTAAGGACCGCTATCGGTCCACAATACATAGGGTTGCCGTGCACTACTGCTGACCGCTGCCCTATACTGCAGCAGTCCTTCATTGGTATAGGGACTGACGTACAGTCTGCTAATCACTAACACACAACCTGCTTGGTCCACAAAAGTTCTTATAAGGACTGGTAACTTGGTATAGGGTGCTACGGTACATAGGCTTGAGTGCGGTACAGTCTGCTGTTCTGTAAGGACCGCTATCGGTCCACAATACATAGGGTTGCCGTGCACTACTGCTGACCGCTGCCCTATACTGCAGCAGTCCTTCATTGGTATAGGGACTGACGTACAGTCTGCTAATCACTAACACACAACCTGCTTGTTCCACAAAAGTTCTTATAAGGACTGGTAACTTGGTATAGGGTGCTACGGTACATAGGCTTGAGTGCGGTACAGTCTGCTGTTCTGTAAGGACCGCTATCGGTCCACAATAGATAGGGTTGACGTGCACCACTGCTGACCGCTGCCCTATACTGCAGCAGTCCTTCAGCGGTATAGGGACTGACGTACAGTCTGCTAAACACTAATACACAACCTGCTTGGTCCACAAAAGTTCTTATAAGGACTGGTAACTTGGTATAGGGTGCTACGGTACATAGGCTTGAGTGCGGTACAGTCTGCTGTTCTGTAAGGACCGCTATCGGTCCACAATAGATAGGGTTGACGTGCACCACTGCTGACCGCTGCCCTATACTGCAGCAGTCCTTCAGCGGTATAGGGACTGACGTACAGTCTGCTAAACACTAATACACAACCTGCTTGGTCCACAAAAGTTCTTATAAGGACTGGTAACTTGGTATAGGGTGCTACGGTACATAGGCTTGAGTGCGGTACAGTCTGCTGTTCTGTAAGGACCGCTATCGGTCCACAATAGATAGGGTTGACGTGCACCACTGCTGACCGCTGCCCTATACTGCAGCAGTCCTTCAGCGGTATAGGGACTGACGCACAGTCTGCTAAACACTAACACACAACCTGCTTGGTCCACAAAAGTTTTTATAAGGACTGGTAACTTGGTATAGGGTGCTACGGTACATAGGCCTGAGTGCGTTACAGTCTGCTGTTCTGTAAGGACCGCTATCGGTCCACAATACATAGGGTTGCCGTGCACTACTGCTGACCGCTGCCCTATACTGCAGCAGTCCTTCATTGGTATAGGGACTGACGTACAGTCTGCTAATCACTAACACACAACCTGCTTGGTCCACAAAAGTTCTTATAAGGACTGGTAACTTGGTATAGGGTGCTACGGTACATAGGCCTGAGTGCGTTACAGTCTGCTGTTCTGTAAGGACCGCTATCGGTCCACAATACATAGGGTTGACGTGCACCACTGCTGACCGCTGCCCTATACTGCAGCAGTCCTTCAGCGGTATAGGGACTGACGTACAGTCTGCTAAACACTAATACACAACCTGCTTGGTCCACAAAAGTTCTTATAAGGACTGGTAACTTGGTATAGGGTGCTACGGTACATAGGCTTGAGTGCGGTACAGTCTGCTGTTCTGTAAGGACCGCTATCGGTCCACAATACATAGGGTTGCCGTGCACTACTGCTGACCGCTGCCCTATACTGCAGCAGTCCTTCATTGGTATAGGGACTGACGTACAGTCTGCTAATCACTAACACACAACCTGCTTGTTCCACAAAAGTTCTTATAAGGACTGGTAACTTGGTATAGGGTGCTACGGTACATAGGCTTGAGTGCGGTACAGTCTGCTGTTCTGTAAGGACCGCTATCGGTCCACAATAGATAGGGTTGACGTGCACCACTGCTGACCGCTGCCCTATACTGCAGCAGTCCTTCAGCGGTATAGGGACTGACGTACAGTCTGCTAAACACTAATACACAACCTGCTTGGTCCACAAAAGTTCTTATAAGGACTGGTAACTTGGTATAGGGTGCTACGGTACATAGGCTTGAGTGCGGTACAGTCTGCTGTTCTGTAAGGACCGCTATCGGTCCACAATAGATAGGGTTGACGTGCACCACTGCTGACCGCTGCCCTATACTGCAGCAGTCCTTCAGCGGTATAGGGACTGACGTACAGTCTGCTAAACACTAATACACAACCTGCTTGGTCCACAAAAGTTCTTATAAGGACTGGTAACTTGGTATAGGGTGCTACGGTACATAGGCTTGAGTGCGGTACAGTCTGCTGTTCTGTAAGGACCGCTATCGGTCCACAATAGATAGGGTTGACGTGCACCACTGCTGACCGCTCACCTATACTGCAGCAGTCCTTCAGCGGTATAGGGACTAAGAGTTTTGTCACAGGGTCATTTAAAAAATGACATGCAGAGGAAGAGGCAGGCCCTTCCGCAGGGGTGGTAGGGGTAGGGCAGGAGCAACAGGCTTGAGCCAAAGTGGGAAGTTGCAGAAGGTGCGTTCAATTACTTTAAAGGATGCACCAGACTTGGTTGAGTGGCTCGCTCAGCCTTACTCTTCTGCACCCTCCTCATCCTCTCGATCTGCACCCTCTTCTTCACTCTCTGCTATGTGCACCCCCAAAGACACTACCACCAACAACACGACCACCACCACCACCACCACATACCTTCCGCTTGAGTCACTGGAATTATTTTCCGATCCATATCAAGAGGACATTTCTGATGCGCAGCCACTCTTGGTATTGGATCAGGAAGAGGAGGTAGCAACAAGCGCTACTCAGCAGTCTGACGCCAGTACCCAGATCAGCCCAAGGAGGAGGTTGGTCCCCGGTGTTGCTGCCTACTCTACTTATAGCGGTGGGGAAGGTGACGTTGATGATGACGTGTCTAGTGATGTCACGTGGGTGCCCACAAGAGAGGAAGAGGAGGGGAGTTCAGAGGGAGATATGGACCAGCAGATAGGGAGGAGAAGCAGCAATGACTTACATTGCACAGCAGGGACAAAGCAGACTGCAAATGTATCAGGAGCGAGTCATCGACCATGTACGGTCACATCTGGCGCTCCCAGGACACCGGCACATGGCTCCGCAGTGTGGGCTTTTTTTAACGTGTCCGCTGCTGACAATAGCGTTGCCATCTGCAATCTTTGCAGTCAACGCGTTAGTCGCGGTAAGCCCAATACTCACCTAGGGACGACCGCCTTAAGAAGGCACATGAGCAGCCATCACCGAGCCCAGTGGGAGCAACGGAACACACAAAGCCACACTGCAGGCTCTCACCGTCCAGCCTCGTCTTCTACTTCTCCTTCTCCTCTCTCCTCACAATTGTCCTCCACTCCACCTTCCATCACGCCAAGCTCACATTTTTCTGCAAAAAGGCAGGCTTCCGTGGGCCTAATGTTTGAGCGTAAAAAAATGATGACGCCGGATAACCCTCTTGCCCAACGGTTGGCGGCTGGCTTGTCAGAACTCATAGCCCGCCAACTACTGCCATATAAACTGGTGGACTCGGAGGCCTTTCGCAAATTTGTGGCCATTGGAACACCACAATGGAAGGTCCCAGGAAGGAAGTATTTCTCAGAGAAGGGCATCCCAGAGCTATATGGCCATGTTCAGCGGCAAGTGAATGTATCTCTGGCACACAGTGTCGGTGCCAAGATACATCTGACCACAGACACGTGGTCTAGCAAACACGGGCAGGGAAGGTATATCAGTTTTACTGCCCACTGGGTGAACCTTCTGACGGCCGTCAAGCATGTAACCCGTGGCACCCGTGTAGATTTGGTTTTACCGCCACGGATTGCATGCAGGCCTGACTCTTCTTCTCCTCCTCCTACTCCATCCTCCTCCCTCTCCTCCTCAGCTGCCTCCTCCTTTTCCGCTGCTAGCGTCTCTTCCACTGCACCGCCCAAGCTCCCCAGAACCTATTCCACATGCCAGGTGAGACGTTGCCATGCCGTGCTGCGTCTGTTGTGCCTGGAAGCAAAGAGCCACACTGGCCCGGCACTCCTTTCAGCTTTGCGTTCACAGGCAGATGAGTGGCTAACACCGCTCAATTTGACAGTTGGTAAAGTGGTGTGTGACAACGGTGCCAATCTGCTTAGCGCATTGAAACAGGGCAAAATCACGCACGTGCCGTGCATGGCACACGTCTTAAACTTGGTCGTGCAGCGATTCCTTGTCAAATACCCTGGGGTCCAGGACATCTTGCGGCAGGCAAGGAAAATCTCGGCCCATTTCAGAAGATCTTACACGGCCATGGCTCGCCTTGCTGACATTCAGCGGCGACACCATCTGCCGGTCAGACGTCTTATTTGCGATTGCCCGACGCGATGGAACTCAACCTTCTATATGCTTGATAGGCTGCTCCAGCAGAAACGTGCAGTTAACGTCTACCTGTATGAACTCTGCGAAAGAAACGGTTCTGGGGAGCTGGGTTTTTTTTCACCGCGCCAGTGGCTGCTCATGCGCGACACATGCAGACTTCTGCGGCCATTTGAGGAGATCACCAAACTGGTCAGTCGCAGCCATGGCGCCATCAGTGACATGGTACCTTATGCCTTCTTTCTGGAGCGTGCATTGCGTCGTGTCATTGATCAGGCTGTGGAGGAGCAGGAGCGGGAAGATGAGGAAGTCGCAATGCTGGATGAATTCCCAGGGGGGGCTACTCTATCTGAGACAAGTCAACAACAGGAGTCTGATGAGGAGTCAGAGGAGGATGGTGCCGGGGCGGATGAGCAGGAGCAAGAAGAGCATGCTTTAAACCTTTCTGGGATCCCTGTTGTGCGAGGATGGGGAGAGGAGAATGAAGAGGACGACATTATCCTGGATGATGAGCAGGAGCCAGGCCACCACACCGCTTCCACTTTAGTGCAAATGGGGGCCTTCATGCTCCAGTGTTTTAATAGGGACCCCCGTATAAAAAGCATGAGGGTCAAGGACCAGTACTGGGTGGCAACGTACTTAGACCCCCGGTACAAACACAAAATGGCGGAAATGTTACCGCCGTCGCAGAGGGCTGTCAGAATGCAGCACTTCCAGGCCTTGCTTCGAGAAATGCTGCATTCTGCTTTTGCGTGCGCTGGCAGAGGAGCAATTCCCACTCCCAGAGAAGGATTTGCGGGTACCAATCCAACAGCGCCTGCAAGAAGAGGCCGGTTTGAAGATGTGTTGGTGACTTCGGATATGAGGTCATTCTTTCAGCCGACCCATCGACAGGTGTCATCCGGATCCAGCATCAGGGAACGCCTAGACCGTCAGGTGTCCGACTACATTGGGTTAACGGCCGATGTGGACGCTCTGAGGAGTGATGAACCCCTAGACTACTGGGTGGGCAGGCTTGACCTCTGGCCAGAGCTTGCCCAATTTGCAATCGAACTGTTGGCTTGCCCCTCATCCAGTGTCCTGTCCGAAAGGACGTTCAGCGCAGCAGGGGGGATTGTGACCGATAAGCGTACTCGCCTAGCTCACCACAGTGTTAACTACCTCACATTTCTAAAAATGAATGAGGCATGGATCTCGGAGGAATTCAACACATGTGATCAGTAGACCATGTATATGTCTATAAACAATTTTTGGAATCAAGCACACAGACCTTCTTAATTCATTTGGCTCACTTCCCTGACCCAAAAAAGCACACCGTACTATATGCCCCTACCCTCCTCTTTGAAGAGGTTGAGCGGTGTCATATTTCTACTGGGGCTGCTTATTATGAGGGGTTCCCACCATCCCTGTGCTGTGCTGACTTCCTCCTGGGTGTTCTTATTATGAGGGGCTCCCACCATCCCTGTGCTGTGCTGACTTCCTCCTGGGGGTTCTTATTATGAGGGGATCACACCATCCCTGTGCTGTGCTGACTTCCTCCTGGGGCTGCTTACGGTGCTGCTGTCAGCGCTGTATGTCACGGAGCTGCTGTCAGCGCTGTATGTCACGGAGCTGCTGTCAGCGCTGTATGTCACGGAGCTGCTGTCAGCGCTGTATGTCACGGAGCTGCTGTCAGCGCTGTATGTCACGGAGCTGCTGTCAGCGCTGTATGTCACGGAGCTGCTGTCAGCGCTGTATGTCACGGAGCTGCTGTCAGCGCTGTATGTCACGGAGCTGCTGTCAGCGCTGTATGTCACGGAGCTGCTGTCAGCGCTGTATGTCACGGAGCTGCTGTCAGCGCTGTATGTCACGGAGCTGCTGTCAGCGCTGTATGTCACGGAGCTGCTGTCAGCGCTGTATGTCACGGAGCTGCTGTCAGCGCTGTATGTCACGGAGCTGCTGTCAGCGCTGTATGTCACGGTGCTGCTGTCAGCGCTGTATGTCACGGAGCTGCTGTCAGCGCTGTATGTCACGGAGCTGCTGTCAGCGCTGTATGTCACGGTGCTGCTGTCAGCGCTGTATGTCACGGAGCTGCTGTCAGCGCTGTATGTCACGGAGCTGCTGTCAGCGCTGTATGTCACGGAGCTGCTGTCAGCGCTGTATGTCACGGAGCTGCTGTCAGCGCTGTATGTCACGGAGCTGCTGTCAGCGCTGTATGTCACGGAGCTGCTGTCAGCGCTGTATGTCACGGAGCTGCTGTCAGCGCTGTATGTCACGGTGCTGCTGTCAGCGCTGTATGTCACGGAGCTGCTGTCAGCGCTGTATGTCACGGAGCTGCTGTCAGTGCTGTATGTCACGGAGCTGCTGTCAGCGCTGTATGTCACGGAGCTGCTGTCAGCGCTGTATGTCACGGTGCTGCTGTCAGCGCTGTATGTCACGGAGCTGCTGTCAGCGCTGTATGTCACGGAGCTGCTGTCAGTGCTGTATGTCACGGAGCTGCTGTCAGCGCTGTATGTCACGGAGCTGCTGTCAGCGCTGTATGTCACGGAGCTGCTGTCAGCGCTGTATGTCACGGTGCTGCTGTCAGCGCTGTATGTCACGGAGCTGCTGTCAGCGCTGTATGTCACGGAGCTGCTGTCAGCGCTGTATGTCACGGAGATGCTGTCAGCGCTGTATGTCACGGAGCTGCTGTCAGCGCTGTATGTCACGGAGCTGCTGTCAGCGCTGTATGTCACGGTGCTGATGTCAGTGCTCTGTATTACGGTGCTGCTGTCAGTGCTCTGTATCTCCTGCACCCTCTTGTTTGCCTACCCTGGTCCCTGACCTTCCCTCTCCTCCATTGCCTTCATTAGCTCCATAGTCCTGAATTGTCAGAACAATTTCCCAAATAAAAAAAAAATGCTTGTAGTTATCGATCCCAAATTCACCTCATACATGTATTATGCTATTGTCCAGGTGGTGGGACTACGTGCTACCCCCTAATAATTACCCCGTGGCCGCAAATTCGACCTAAAGGTTTGCGAAATTCGCCTCCCATTGAAGTCAATGGAGCCCGCGGCGAACGGTCGTTTTCGCGAACGTTTGTGTCCGTTCGCGTTTCGCGTTCGCGAAACGTCCCGTCGGAAGTTCGTCCATCACTACTGAAAGGCACACAGGTAACAGCGCCACGTGCAACCAATTAGTTAATTGTATCTTTAGCACTAGTTTGTATGCACCTTTATATATTTTGACAGTTTGTAACAAGTGGCAGCTAAGGTGTAGAATTCGTGTCATTTAAGTGCTGTGGTGATACACTAGGTATAGGGTTCGGTGTGTGTGTATCTTTAATAATTTTTAGTACATAGGGTTGAGTGAGGTACAGTCTGCTATTCTGTAAGAACTGGTATCGGTCCACAATACATAGGGTTGAGGTGCACTACTGCTGACCGCTGCCCTATACTGCAGCAGTCCTTCAGCAGTATAGGGACTGACGTACAGTCTGCTAATCAGTCACACACAACCTACTTGGTCCACAAAGGTCTTTATCAGGACTGGTAACTTGGTGTAGGGTGCTACAGTACATAGGGTTGAGTGAGGTACAGTCTGCTGTTCTATAAGGACTGGTATCGGTCCACAATACATAGGGTTGAGGTGCACTACTGCTGACCGCTGCCCTATACTGCAGCAGTCCTTCAGCAGTATAGGGACTGACGTACAGTCTGCTAATCAGTCACACACAACCTACTTGGTCCACAAAGGTCTTTATCAGGACTGGTAACTTGGTGTAGGGTGCTACAGTACATAGGGTTGAGTGAGGTACAGTCTGCTGTTCTATAAGGACTGGTATTGGTCCACAATACATAGGGTTGAGGTGCACCACTGCTGACCGCTGCCCTATACTGCAGCAGTCCTTCAGTAGTATAGGGACTGACGTACAGTCTGCTAATCAGTCACACACAACCTACTTGGTCCACAAAGGTCCTTATAAGGACTGGTAAGGTATATAGGGTGCTACAGTACATAGGGTTGAGTGAGGTACAGTCTGCTATTCTGTAAGGACTGGTATCGGTCCACAATACATAGGGTTGAGGTGCACTACTGCTGACCGCTGCCCTATACTGCAGCAGTCCTTCAGCAGTATAGGGACTGACGTACAGTCTGCTAATCAGTCACACACAACCTACTTGGTCCACAGAGGTCTTTATCAGGACTGGTAACTTGGTGTAGGGTGCTACAGTACATAGGGTTGAGTGAGGTACAGTCTGCTGTTCTATAAGGACTGGTATCGGTCCACAATACATAGGGTTGAGGTGCACCACTGCTGACCGCTGCCCTATAATTTGTGGCCATTGGAACACCACAATGGAAGGTCCCAGGAAGGAAGTATTTCTCAGAGAAGGGCATCCGTGAGCTATATGGCCATGTTCAGTGGCAAGTGAATGTATCTCTGGCACACAGTGTCGGTGCCAAGATACATCTGACCACAGACACGTGGTCTAGCAAACACGGGCAGGGAAGGTATATCACTTTTACTGCCCACTGGGTGAATCTTCTGACGGCCGTCAAGCATGTAACCCGTGGCACCCGTGTAGATTTGGTTTTACCGCCACGGATTGCATGCAGGCCTGACTCTTCTTATCCTCCTCCTCCTACTCCATCCTCCTCCCTCTCCTCCTCAGCTGACTCCTCCTTTTCCGCTGCTAGCGTCTCTTCCGCTGCACCGCCCAAGCTCCCCAGAACCTATTCCACATGCCAGGTGAGACGTTGCCATGCCGTGCTGCGTCTGTTGTGCCTGGAAGCCAAGAGCCACACTGGCCCGGCACTCCTTTCAGCTTTGCGTTCACAGGCAGATCAGTGGCTAACACCGCTCAATTTGACAGTTGGTAAAGTGGTGTGTGACAACAGTGCCAATCTGCTTAGCGCATTGAAACAGGGCAAAATCACGCACGTGCCATGCATGGCACATGTCTTAAACTTGGTCGTGCAGCGATTCCTTGTCAAATACCCTGGGGTCCAGGACATCTTGCGGCAGGCAAGGAAAATCTCGGCCCATTTCAGAAGATCTTACACGGCCATGGCTCGCCTTGCTGACATTCAGCGGCGACACAATCTGCCGGTCAGACGTCTTATTTGCGATTGCCGGACGCGATGGAACTCAACCTTCTATATGCTTGATAGGCTGCTCCAGCAGAAACGTGCAGCTAATGTCTACCTGTATGAACTCTGCGGCAGAAACGGTTCTGGGGAGCTGGGGTTTTTTTCACTGCGCCAGTGGCTGCTCATGCGCGACGCATGCAGACTTCTGCGGCCATTTGAAGAGATCACCAAACTGGTCAGTCGCAGCCATGGCGCCATCAGTGACATGGTACCTTATGCCTTCTTTATGGAGCGTGCATTGCATTGTGTCATTGACCAAGCTGTGGAGGAGCAGGAGCGGGAAGATGAGGAAGTCGCAATGCTGGATGAATTCCCAGGGGGGGCTACTCTATCTGAGACAAGTCAACAACAGGAGTCTGAAGAGGAGTCAGAGGAGGATGGTGCCGGGGCGGATGAGGAGGAGCAAGAAGAACATGCTTTAAACCTTTCTGGGATCCCTGTTGTGCGTGGATGGGGAGAGGAGAATGAAGAGGACGACATTATCCTGGATGATGAGCAGGAGCCAGGCCACCACACCGCTTCCACTTTAGTGCAAATGGGAGCCTTCATGCTTCATGCTTCATGTACTGGGTGGCAACGTACTTAGACCCCCGGTACAAACACAAAATGGTGGAAATGTTACCGCCGTCGCAGAGGGCTGTCAGAATGCAGCACTTCCAGGCCTTGCTTCGAGAAATGCAGCATTCTGCTTTTGCGTGCGCTGGCAGAGGAGCAATTCCCACTCCCAGAGAAGGAGTTGCGGGTACCAATCCAACAGCGCCTGCAAGAAGAGGCCGGTTTGAAGATGTGTTGGTGACTTCGGATATGAGGTCATTCTTTCAGCCGACCCATCGACAGGTGTCATCCGGATCCAGCATCAGGGAACGCCTAGACCGTCAGGTGTCCGACTACATTGGGTTAACGGCCGATGTGGACACTCTGAGGAGTGATGAACCCCTGGACTACTGGGTGGGCAGGCTTGACCTCTGGCCAGAGCTTGCCCAATTTGCAATCGAACTGTTGGCTTGCCCCTCATCCAGTGTCCTGTCCGAAAGGACGTTCAGCGCAGCAGGGGGGATCATGACCGATAAGCGTACTCGCCTAGCTCACGACAGTGTTAACTACCTCACATTTCTAAAAATGAATGAGGCATGGATCTCGGAGGAATTCAACACATGTGACCAGTAGACCATGTATATGTCTATAAACAATTTTTTTAATCAAGCACACAGACCTTCTTTCTTCATTTGGCTCACTTCCTTGTCCAAAAAAAGCACACCGTACTATATGCCCCTACCCTCCTCTTTGAAGAGGTTGAGCGGTGTCATATTTCTACTGGGGCTGCTTATTATGAGGGGCTCACACCATCCCTGTGCTGTGCTGACTTACTCCTGGGGCTGCTTATTATGAGGGGCTCACACCATCCCTGTGCTGTGCTGACTTACTCCTGGGGCTGCTTATTATGAGGGGCTCACACCATCCCTGTGCTGTGCTGATTTACTCCTGGGGCTGCTTATTATGAGGGGCTCACACCATCCCTGTGCTGTGCTGACATCCTCCTGGGGCTGCTTATTATGAGGGGCTCACACCATCCCTGTGCTGTGCTGATTTACTCCTGGGGCTGCTTATTATGAGGGGCTCACACCATCCCTGTGCTGTGCTGACTTACTCCTGGGGCTGCTTATTATGAGGGGCTCCCACCATCCCTGTGCTATGCTGACTTCCTCCTGGGGCTGCTTACGGTGCAGGTGTCAGTGCTGTATATCACGGGGCTGATGTCAGTGCTCTCTGTCACGGTGCTACTGTCAGTGCTGTATATCACGGTGCTGGTGTCATTGCTGTATGTCACGCTGCTGATGTCAGTGCTCTCTATCACGGTGCTGCTGTCAGTGCTGTATATCACGGTGCTGGTGTGAGTGCTTTATGTCACGCTGCTGATGTCAGTGCTCTCTATCACGGTGCTGCTGTCAGTGCTGTGTATCACGGTGCTGGTGTCATTGCTGTATGTCACGCTGCTGATGTCAGTGCTCTCTATCACGGTGCTGCTGTCAGTGCTGTATATCACGGTGCTGGTGTGAGTGCTTTATGTCACGCTGCTGATGTCAGTGCTCTCTATTACGGTGCTGTTGTCAGATGTCTCTATCACGGTGCAGATGTCATTGCTGTATGTCACGCTGCTGATGTCAGTGCTCTGTATCACGGTGCTGCTGTCAGATGACTCTATCACGGTGCAGGTGTCATTGCTGTATGTCACGCTGCTGGTGATCATCTCCTGCACCCTCTTCTTTGCCTACCCTGGTCCCTGACCTTCCGTCTCCTCCATTGCCTTCATGCGCTCCACAGTCCTGAATTGTCAGAACAATTTCCCATATAAAAAAAGAATGCTTGTAGTTGTCGATCCCAGATTCACCTCATACATGTGTTATGTCATTGGCCATGTGGTGGGACTATATTTGCACAGCTAATAATTATTTTGTGGCTGCAAATTTGACCTATAGGTTTGCGAAGTTCGCCTCCCATTGAAGTCAATGGGGCCCGCCGCGAACGTTCCGGTTCGCGAACTATCGGCCGCGTTCGTGGTCCGCGTTCGCGAAACGTCCCGTCGGAAG
The DNA here is from genome assembly GCF_037356315.1 of Lithobates pipiens. Lineage (NCBI taxonomy): Eukaryota > Metazoa > Chordata > Amphibia > Anura > Ranidae > Lithobates > Lithobates pipiens. The sequence goes on along the minus strand of NW_027507903.1, from coordinate 609,669,922 downwards.
TTCGTCCATCACTAGCCGCGTACACACGACCGGACTTTTCGTCAGCAAAGGTCAGACAGAACAAATCCGGCGGACAATTCGATCGTGTGTGGGCTCCATCGGACCTTTGCTGTCTAAAAATCTGACGGACTTTAGAAATAGAACATGTTTCAAATTTTTTCGCCGGAACTCTGCCGGACCCAGTTCCTTTCGAGAAATCCGCTCGTGTGTATGCTAGTCCGAAAGACAAAAACCAACACTAGGGCAGCTATTGGCTACTGGCTATGAACTTCTTTATTCTAGTCCAGTCGTATGTCATCACGTTTGAATCCGTCCGACTTTGGTGTGATTGTGTGTGGCCAAGTCCGTTCATTCAGAAAGTCCATCGGAACTCCACCGAAAGTCCGTCGGAAAGACCATCAGACCTAGTCTGTCGAAAAATGTCTGCTCGTGTGTACGGGGCATAACACTTTCCAAGATGTCCGTTTTTGAAGATATTTTATCCAATGTAGATTGTGATGGCAGCAGGTATGGAAGTGTGGACACCAACATTGGGCAGTAGGAAGGTTAGGTATTAACCACTTGAGTCGCAGAAGGGTTTACCCCCTTCCTGAGCAAAGCACTTTTTGCAGTTTGGCACTGCGCTGCTTTAACTGGTAATTGTGCGGTCATGCAATGCTGTACCCAAACAAAATTTGCATCCTTTTTTTTCCCACAAATAGAGGTTTTTTTCGTGGTTTTTGATCACCTCTGTGGTTTTTATTTTTTATGCGATATAAATTAAAAAAGACAGAACACTTTGAAAAAAAAATTATATTTTCTACTTTTTGTTATTAAAAAAATACAATGAACTCAACTTTAACCATACATTTAGGCTGAAATGCATTCAGCCACATGCATTGGGTAAAAATAATTCAATAAGCATATATTTATTGGTTTGCACAAAAGTTATAGCGTCTACAAATTAGGTTACATTTCCTGGAATTACACAGATTTTAGTTTGACTGCCTATTATATTTCTTGAGGTGCTATAATGGAAGGGCAGTACAAAACTCCCCCAAATGACCCCATTTTTGAAAATAGACAACCCAAGGAATTTGCTGATCGGCATATTGAGCACATTGAACATTTAACCACTTGCCGACTGGCGCATGCCGTTGTACGTCAGCAGAATGGGATGGACAGGCAAATGGGTGTACAGGTATGTCCCTTTAAATTTGCCGCTGTGCCATCTTGTGTGCCGCAGGGATACCCGCAATCGCCTCACGGGGAGGAAGAACAGGGGGATGCTAATGTAAACAAGCATCTCCCCGTATTGCCTAGTGATCGGAGCAGAGATCATACACAGCCATGCCCCCCCACAGTTAAAAACACGTCCCTAGGACACGCTTAAACCCTACACTGCCACCTAGTGGTTAACCCCTTCACTGCCAGTGTCATTTACACAGGAATCAGTGCATTTGTATAGCACTGATTACTGTATAAATGACAATGGTCCCAAAAATGTGTAAAAAATTTCCGATGTGTCTACCATAATGTCGCAGTCACAATAAAAATCGCTGATCGCTGCCATTACTAGTAAAAAAAAAATTATTAATAATAATGCCATAAAACTATCCCCTATTTTGTAAACGCTATAACTTTTACGCAAACCAATCAATAATCGCTTATTTCGATTTTTTTAATCAAAAATATGTAGAAGAATATGTATTGGCCTAAACTGAGAAAAAAAATTATATATATTTTTTTGGGATATTTTTGTATAGCAAAATGTAAAAAAGAATGTGTTTTTTAAAAAATTGTCGCTATTTTTTTGTTTATAGCGCAAAAAATAAAAGCCGCAGGGGTGATCGAATACCACCAAAAGAAAGCTCTATTTGTGGGGAAAAAAGGACGTCAATTTTGTTTGGGAGCCACGTCGCACGACTGCGCAATTGTCAGTTAAAGCGACGCAGTGCCAAATCGCAAAAAGTGCTCTGGTCTTAGCCCTGCAAAATGGTCTGGGGCTTAAGTGGTCCATTTTTTTGTCACAAGTAATTGAAAAATTCCAAAAAAAATATGTACACAATGTTGTCACTGAAATGATATATTGCTCACACATGCCATGCCATTTTTTTAAATAAAAAAAGATTAAACTCTAAAATACATTCTGCTGCTTCTCCTAAGGGAACTCCTAAGAGCACGGGGATACCACATGTGTGAGACTTTTTGGCAGCCTAGCCGCATACAGGATCCCAAAAACTAATCACCGCCTTCAGGATTTCTAAGGACGTAAACTTTTGATTTCACTCCTCACTATAAAAAAAGAAAAAAATAAATTTTCCCTTTCTTTCTTCATTTTCCAAAACAAATGAGAGCTGCAAAATACTCCCCATTCCTCTTATCAAATAGCTTGGGGTGTCTACTTTCCAAAATTGGGCAATTTGTGGGGGATTTGTGCTATCTTGACACTTCAGGGCATCCGCACTGTGATAGGTAGTGAAGACAAAGCCCTTTCTGACACTTTTTATTTTTTGTTAGAAAACTACTTTGAATCCCCAAACATTATATATATTTTTAAAAGCCAGGGCCCTACAGATTAAAATGGTGGGTGTTGCAACTGTTGTTTTCACACAGTATTTGCGCAGCGATTTTCAAACGGAATTTTTGGGGAAAAAAAACACTATAAATATATATATTTATAAAGATATATATTTTTTTTCTTTTTTTTTTTTTTACATTTCATTTGTAGCTGTAACTGTAAAGGTTCCAGGTTAGGGTCTCTCAAAGTGCGATGGCATCTTTGGAGACCCTATAAAAGTCAGCCCTAGTGTGTGCAGTGCTATACGCTACGCTAATACACCACTAGTGCAGAAACCAGGTTGGCCAAGACAGGAGGGATAATAAAAACGGGTGTCATGCCTGTATCCGCGTTTCCTACAGACACAACATCTTCTTTGGGTGTTCTTTGTCCTGGGGTACCACAGAGGAATTCTGGGAAGTGCCTCTCATGCAGCCGCCTCATTGTATTTGCATTGGGAAGTTGGGGCACAGCACCGTCTGGAAACAGAAGGGCTGTGACAATCTCTTCTTGGAATTTAAGGAAGGATCCAGTTCGTCCTGATGCTTTGTATAACATAAGCGCTCAGCAGAACCAATTGAAACAGGTATACAGACACAGTGTCTGACCTTACGGGCAATTAAGTACAGCGCCATCAACTGGTCATTGAAGTCCCTCTCTCCCATTGTTAGATTTTTGGACACAGAGGGGCTTCTCAACAACACCAGTCATCATTGGAATTTGGACAGTCGTATCTGCGTGAAGGGAGGACAGAACGAAAACATTCCGATTATTCCTCCACCTCACTGCGAACAAATTATTACACTTCAAGCAGGCTCTTTCCCTTGTCTAAGTTGGGATTCTACAAGTCGTTGGGAGAAGCCCCGGCGATTAGATCGCACAGTGCCACATACGCCAATTCCACAATCAAAAAGGTGACTAAAAATTGGCTTGCGTAATAATTGTCCACGTACAAGTGGTACCCCTTTCCGAATAAAGGTGACAGTCCCAAACAATCTGGCCAGCCCTATGTAGTCTGGGCAGTTGTGGGGCTCCATGTGACTATCTCCTCACTCGTAAACCATAAAACTATATGTATAGCTTGTGGCCCTGTCACAGAGCTTATACATCTTGACCACATATCTGGCACGCTTACTTGGGAGGTAATGTTTGAAAGGCAAGTGGCCAGAAAACATAATTAGAGACTTGTCAATGCAGACAACATGATTGGGAAGTAAACAAGGCTGCAAACTGTTGGTTGAAATGGTTTACGAGGGGCCGAATTTTGTGGAGTAAATCAAATTCAGGGTCACCCCGAGGATGACAGATTTCATTGTCATTGAAATGCATGAACCGCGATCTGCTCATATCGTGTCCTGGCCATGGAAGCAGAGAACGCAAGCATATGGTGAATTGGGTCAGCGGACCAATGTGACCGCAACTATTTTTTTTTTAAATTATGCCCATGAAGAGGGATAAGCTTATAAAGGTCTTAAATTCGGAAACCGTAATAGGTTTCCAATATCTGGCAAGGGTCAACAGGGGATTAGTGGCAATGAACTGACCAGCATACAAATAGTTTTGGTCCACAATAGATCTATAGAGATCTTCATGAAAAACAGTGAATAAAAATCCAGTGACGTAAAATCAACTGTTTCCACCTGAATTCTAGGTTGGCCAGTGAATGGGGGAAGTAGGGGCGCTGCAGAAGTGGTGCGTTCCCAATTAGGATTGGCATATGCAGCGGGAAGGGCACTATGGGCTCTACGGGCCTGTGTTTGTCTTCTTGGTGGCTGCGGCGTAACTACTTGTGCTAGCCACTGCACCAGCTTTAACTGCACTTATGGGACTTGCCACATCACCACGTGTTACTGCAGTGCTGGTTTGACTAAGACCAAGTTGTACTAGGCCGCTGGTTCTTGCCAGTTCACCAGAAGGATGAACAACATTATTATTAGCTCTCTGCTTTATACAAGAGCCCTGTGGTTCTTGCACCTCAACAACAGAAGAACGGGGTCGGGTGTTTGTCTTCTTGGTGGCTGCGGGGTAACTACTTGTGCTAGCCACTGCACCAGCTTTAACTGCACTTATGGGACTTGCCACATCACCACGTGTTACTGCAGTGCTGGTTTGACTAAGACCAAGTTGTACTAGGCCGCTGGTTCTTGCCAGTTCACCAGAAGGATGAGCAACAATATTATTAGCTCTCTGCTTTATACAAGAGCCCTGTGGTTCTTGTACCTCAACAACAGAAGAACGGGGTCGGGTACGCCTGACCTTAGTAGGGATCACTACTCGGTCATCAGAGCTATCTGTCAGGCTTCCGCTGCTCTCTACCGGTTTGTTTACTCAGCCTGAATCTGACAGTGAGGCGGCTTCCCCTTCACACACATCTGTCATGCTCAGCAACGTGTAGGCCTTTTTACCAGTGTATCTAGTGTATCTCTGGACTTTTTGGCCTCTAAATTTACATGTACTACTAGTGTGACTCACAGGCAAAAGAGCAACTGGTTGCCAGCGACTGCTTTAGTCGCTACCAAAAAACTGTTAGCGTTCACAGGGATGAGGCCTGACTTTGCTAGCGCTGCAGTTTTGTGTGTTGTGTTTTGTAAGTAACAGCGTTTGATTGATACTGCACTTGGGTGGGATGGGCAAGTGCTAGCAGATGTCTGGGCTGATCCCGCTTATGCCGCGTTTTTGGTAACATCAAACTTTTGGGGATGCTAGTACAGATCTGATCAGATCAAAGATATTGATCCGTTCAAACACTATACTATTAAGGAAGGTACATGGTGCGTGCGTGGGTGTTAGCACTATTGGCACTAATCTGACACTGCCTGGGTTTGACACTGATCCTAACTGATGCTAAAACCTGTACTGGGAGGTGATCAGGGGGTTAAACCTTTATTTGGTAATATATGGTGGGTAGCCTGACGCTATAAAAACGGTCACAGTAACTAGCTAACTAGCTTCAACCGTAACACGAAATACAGTGATCAGAAAAGAGATCTTTACACTATATTAGTGACACAGGTGACAGAGGGTGAAAGGGTAAACTGGGGGTGATTAAGGGGTTAAAGGGGTTTTCCTCCCTTAAGGTTTTTCATCTTAATGCAGATAGCCCTGTGCCAGCTTTGCCCAGCACTCCATGTGCAAGTTTGGACCAGTTAGCTCAGTTGGTTACAGCATAGTGCTAATAATGCCAAGGTCGTGGGTTCGATCCTAGTGCGGGCTGTAGCCCTTTTATTCCAACAGCGAGGGATTTCTATGGCCGTCGACGCTTGGCCTAGTTTTCTTTAACCTAATCAACGGATAGCAAAAATGCCTATTCTGCTAGTGGCGCAGCTTAATTATGTCCCAGCCACTAGCTAAACTCAGGTAACTTCTTGACTAACAGGGTGCACCCTAATGGTATCTTAAAAACACATAGGCAGCATTTGTATCTTTTTTTTTTAAGTGTTTTATCGGCAAAATACTCCCCATTCCTCTGAGAGAGAGAGAGAACAAACATGATACTTGATCTGGAGTCAGGCGCTCTACCGTTGCGCCACAAGGTCAGCTGTGGGGGGTTCTGAAAAGCTTTTGGCTACTCCGGCGTCAATTCTTCAGTGCGTGGGTGGGAGCCGGAATGGAATGATGGGACAACGCGGAGGGGCCAGAGGAGCCTGGCTTGGGTGGGTGACGATGAAAACCAACATGACCCCGACGTGATTTGAACACGCAACCTTCGGATCTGGAGTCAGACGCGCTACCGTTGCGCCACGAGGTCAGCTGTGGTGGCTCTGGAAAGCTTTAGGCTACTCCGGCGTCAATTCTTCAGCGGTTGCCCACAGATTGACCTGGTTGCCCTGATAGCCCTGTGCCAGCTTTGGCCGGCTCTCCCTATGCAAGTTTTGGCCGGTTAGCTCAGTTGGTTAGAGCGTGGTGCTAATAACGCCAAGGTCGTGGGTTCGATCCCCGTACGGGCCATTGCCCTTTTATTCCAACCGCGGTGGATTCCTATGGCCGTCGGCGCTTGGCCTAGTTTTCTTTAACCTACTCAACGGATAGCAAAGATGCCTATTTCGCTAGTGGCGCAGCTTAATTATGTCCCAGCTTAATTATGTCCCACAACACCTCAAGGCTCCAAGATCCAGAACCATATCTGCTAAAGATTGTGGGAAAACAAAAAGTTAGCTGACGCCACAAGCCCTGGAGCCTCTCTGCACGCTTATGTTAGAACCCGAGGTAAGACATGTATTCTTCGGGAAAGAAAAACAACCCATAACGCCTTGCAAAGCACCTTCTGACCCTTGCAGGTTTTACATGCTTGATTCTTATTAATTTGAGGCTTTGCAACCCTCCACCCAATGCTATGAGCCCAGGAGTGGAGCTTCTTCCAGGCCTACGGCACATGCTCTTTGGGTTTGGCTGTTCACCCAGCCTTCTGAGGGTGATCAGGAGCCTGCGTGGGTGGGAGCCGGAATGGAATGATGGGACAACGCGGAGAGGCCAGAGGAGCCTGGCTTGGGTGGGTGACGATGAAAACCAACATGACCCCGACGTGATTTGAACACGCAACCTTCTGATCTGGAGTCAGATGCGCTACCGTTGCGCCACGACGTCAGCAGTGGTGGCTCTGGAAAGCTTTAGGCTACTCCGGCATCAATTCTTCAGCGGTTGCCCACAGATTGACCTGGTTGCCCTGATAGCCCTGTGCCAGCTTTGGCCGGCTCTCCCTATGCAAGTTTCGGCCGGTTAGCTCAGTTGGTTAGAGCGTGGTGCTAATAACGCCAAGGTCGCGGGTTCGATCCCCGTACGGGCCATTGCCCTTTTATTCCAACCGCGGTGGATTCCTATGGCCGTCGGCGCTTGGCCTAGTTTTCTTTAACCTACTCAACGGATAGCAAAGATGCCTATTTCGCTAGTGGCGCAGCTTAATTATGTCCCAGCTTAATTATGTCCCACAACACCTCAAGGCTCCAAGATCCAGAACCATATCTGCTAAAGATTGTGGGAAAACAAAAAGTTAGCTGACGCCACAAGCCCTGGAGCCTCTCTGCACGCTTATGTTAGAACCCGAGGTAAGACATGTATTCTTCGGGAAAGAAAAACAACCCATAACGCCTTGCAAAGCACCTTCTGACCCTTGCAGGTTTTACATGCCTGATTCTTATTAATTTGAGGCTTTGCAACCCTCCACCCAATGCTATGAGCCCAGGAGTGGAGTTTCTTCCAGGCCTACGGCACATGCTCTTTGGGTTTGGCTGTTCACCCAGCCTTCTGAGGGTGATCGGGAGCCTGCGTGGGTGGGAGCCGGAATGGAATGATGGGACAACGCGGAGGGGCCAGAGGAGCCTGGCTTGGGTGGGTGACGATGAAAACCAACATGACCCCGACGTGATTTGAACACGCAACCTTCTGATCTGGAGTCAGACGCGCTACCGTTGCGCCACGAGGTCAGCTGTGGCGGCTCTGGAAAGCTTTAGGCTACTCCGGCGTCAATTCTTCAGCGGTTGCCCACAGATTGACCTGGTTGCCCTGATAGCCCTGATAGCCCTGATAGCCCTGTGCCAGCTTTGGCCGGCTCTCCCTATGCAAGTTTCGGCCGGTTAGCTCAGTTGGTTAGAGCGTGGTGCTAATAACGCCAAGGTCGCGGGTTCAATCCCCGTACGGGCCATTGCCCTTTTATTCCAACCGCGGTGGATTCCTATGGCCGTCGGCGCTTGGCCTAGTTTTCTTTAACCTACTCAACGGATAGCAAAGATGCCTATTTCGCTAGTGGCGCAGCTTAATTATGTCCCAGCTTAATTATGTCCCACAACACCTCAAGGCTCCAAGATCCAGAACCATATCTGCTAAAGATTGTGGGAAAACAAAAAGTTAGCTGACGCCACAAGCCCTGGAGCCTCTCTGCACGCTTATGTTAGAACCCGAGGTAAGACATGTATTCTTCGGGAAAGAAAAACAGCCCATAACGCCTTGCAAAGCACCTTCTGACCCTTGCAGGTTTTACATGCTTGATTCTTATTAATTTGAGGCTTTGCAACCCTCCACCCAATGCTATGAGCCCAGGAGTGGAGCTTCTTCCAGGCCTACGGCACATGCTCTTTGGGTTTGGCTGTTCACCCAGCCTTCTGAGGGTGATCGCGAGCCTGCGTGGGTGGGAGCCAGAATGGAATGATGGGACAACGCGGAGGGGCCAGAGGAGCCTGGCTTGGGTGGGTGACGATGAAAACCAACATGACCCCCGACGTGATTTGAACACGCAACCTTCTGATGTGGAGTCAGACGCGCTACCGTTGCGCCACGAGGTCAGCTGTGGTGGCCCTGGAAAGCTTTAGGCTACTCCGCGTCAATTCTTCAGCGGTTGCCCACAGATTGACCTGGTTGCCCTGATAGCCCTGTGCCAGCTTTGGCCAGCTCTCCCTATGCAAGTTTCGGCCGGTTAGCTCAGTTGGTTAGAGCGTGGTGCTAATAATGCCAAGGTTGCGGGTTCGATCCCCGTACGGGCCATTGCTCTTTTATTCCAACTGCGGTGGATTCCTATGGCCGTCGGCGCTTGGCCTAGTTTTCTTTAACCTACTCAACGGATAGCAAAGATGCCTATTTCGCTAGTGGCGCAGCTTAATTATGTCCCAGCTTAATTATGTCCCACAACACCTCAAGGCTCCAAGATCCAGAACCATATCTGCTAAAGATTGTGGGAAAACAAAAAGTTAGCTGACGCCACAAGCCCTGGAGCCTCTCTGCACGCTTATGTTAGAACCCGAGGTAAGACATGTATTCTTCGGGAAAGAAAAACAACCCATAACGCCTTGCAAAGCACCTTCTGACCCTTGCAGGTTTTACATGCTTGATTCTTATTAATTTCAGGCTTTGCAACCCTCCACCCAATGCTATGAGCCCAGGAGTGGAGCTTCTTCCTGGCCTACGGCACATGCTCTTTGGGTTTGGCTGTTCACCCAGCCTTCTGAGGGTGATCGGGAGCCTGCGTGGGTGGGAGCCGGAATGGAATGATGGGACAACGCGGAGGGGCCAGAGGAGCCTGGCTTGGGTGGGTGACGATGAAAACCAACATGACCCCCGACATGATTTGAACACGCAACCTTCTGATCTGGAGTCAGACGCGCTACCGTTGCGCCACGAGGTCAGCTGTGGTGGCTCTGGAAAGCTTTAGGCTACTCCGGCGTCAATTCTTCAGCGGTTGCCCACAGATTGACCTGGTTGCCCTGATAGCCCTGTGCCAGCTTTGGCCGGCTCTCCCTATGCAAGTTTCGGCCGGTTAGCTCAGTTGGTTAGAGCGTGGTGCTAATAACGCCAAGGTCGTGGGTTCGATCCCCGTGCGGGCCATTGCCCTTTTATTCCAACCGCGGTGGATTCCTATGGCCGTCGCCGCTTGGCCTAGTTTTCTTTAACCTACTCAACGGATAGCAAAGATGCCTATTTCGCTAGTGGCGCAGCTTAATTATGTCCCAGCTTAATTATGTCCCACAACACCTCAAGGCTCCAAGATCCAGAACCATATCTGCTAAAGATTGTGGGAAAACAAAAAGTTAGCTGACGCCACAAGCCCTGGAGCCTCTCTGCACGCTTATGTTAGAACCCGAGGTAAGACATGTATTCTTCGGGAAAGAAAAACAACCCATAACGCCTTGCAAAGCACCTTCTGACCCTTGCAGGTTTTACATGCTTGATTCTTATTAATTTGAGGCTTTGCAACCCTCCACCCAATGCTATGAGCCCAGGAGTGGAGCTTCTTCCAGGCCTACGGCACATGCTCTTTGGGTTTGGCTGTTCACCCAGCCTTCTGAGGGTGATCGGGAGCCTGCGTGGGTGGGAGCCGGAATGGAATGATGGGACAACGCGGAGGGGCCAGAGGAGCCTGGCTTGGGTGGGTGATGATGAAAACCAACATGACCCCGACGTGATTTGAACACGCAACCTTCTGATCTGGCGTCAGACGCGCTACCGTTGAGCCACGAGGTCAGCTGTGGTGGCTCTGGAAAGCTTTAGGCTACTCCGGCGTCAATTATTCAGCGGTTGCCCACAGATTGACCTGGTTGCCCTGATAGCCCTGTGCCAGCTTTGGCCGGCTCTCCCTATGCAAGTTCTGGCCGGTTAGCTCAGTTGGTTAGAGCGTGGTGCTAATAACGCCAAGGTCGCGGGTTCGATCCCTGTACGGGCCATTGCCCTTTTATTCCAACCGCGGTGGATTCCTATGGCCGTCGGCGCTTGGCCTAGTTTTCTTTAACCTACTCAACGGATAGCAAAGATGCCTATTTCGCTAGTGGCGCAGCTTAATTATGTCCCAGCTTAATTATGTCCCACAACACCTCAAGGCTCCAAGATCCAGAACCATATCTGCTAAAGATTGTGGGAAAACAAAAAGTTAGCTGACGCCACAAGCCCTGGAGCCTCTCTGCACGCTTATGTTAGAACCCGAGGTAAGACATGTATTCTTCGGGAAAGAAAAACAACCCATAACGCCTTGCAAAGCACCTTCTGACCCTTGCAGGTTTTACATGCTTGATTCTTATTAATTTGAGGCTTTGCAACCCTCCACCCAATGCTATGAGCCCAGGAGTGGAGCTTCTTCCAGGCCTACGGCACATGCTCTTTGGGTTTGGCTGTTCACCCAGCCTTCTGAGGGTGATCGGGAGCCTGCGTGGGTGGGAGCCGGAATGGAATGATGGGACAACGCGGAGGGGCCAGAGGAGCCTGGCTTGGGTGGGTGACGATGAAAACCAACATGACCCCGACGTGATTTGAACACGCAACCTTCTGATCTGGAGTCAGACGCGCTACCGTTGCGTCATGAGGTCAGCTGTGGCGGCTCTGGAAAGCTTTAGGCTACTCCGGCGTCAATTCTTCAGCGGTTGCCCACAGATTGACCTGGTTGCCCTGATAGCCCTGTGCCAGCTTTGGCCGGCTCTCCCTATGCAAGTTTTGGCCGGTTAGCTCAGTTGGTTAGAGCGTGGTGCTAATAACGCCAAGGTCGCGGGTTCGATCCCCGTACGGGCCATTGCCCTTTTATTCCAACCGCGGTGGATTCCTATGGCCGTCGGCGCTTGGCCTAGTTTTCTTTAACCTACTCAACGGATAGCAAAGATGCCTATTTCGCTAGTGGCGCAGCTTAATTATGTCCCAGCTTAATTATGTCCCACAACACCTCAAGGCTCCAAGATCCAGAACCATATCTGCTAAAGATTGTGGGAAAACAAAAAGTTAGCTGACGCCACAAGCCCTGGAGCCTCTCTGCACGCTTATGTTAGAACCCGAGGTAAGACATGTATTCTTCGGGAAAGAAAAACAACCCATAACGCCTTGCAAAGCACCTTCTGACCCTTGCAGGTTTTACATGCTTGATTCTTATTAATTTGAAGCTTTGCAACCCTCCACCCAATGCTATGAGCCCAGGAGTGGAGCTTCTTCCTGGCCTACGGCACATGCTCTTTGGGTTTGGCTGTTCACCCAGCCTTCTGAGGGTGATCGGGAGCCTGCGTGGGTGGGAGCCAGAATGGAATGATGGGACAACGCGGAGGGGCCAGAGGAGCCTGGCTTGGGTGGGTGACGATGAAAACCAACATGACCCCGACGTGATTTGAACACGCAACCTTCTGATCTGGAGTCAGACGCGCTACCGTTGCTCCACGAAGTCAGCTGTGGTGGCTCTGCAAAGCTTTAGGCTACTCCGGCGTCAATTCTTCAGCGATTGCCCACAGATTGACCTGGTTGCCCTGATAGCCCTGATAGCCCTGTGCCAGCTTTGGCCAGCTTTGGCCAGTTCTCCCTATGCAAGTTTCGGCCGGTTAGCTCAGTTGGTTAGAGCGTGGTGCTAATAACACCAAGGTCGCGGGTTCGATCCCCGTACGGGCCATTGCTCTTTTATTCCAACTGCGGTGGATTCCTATGGCCGTCGGCGCTTGGCCTAGTTTTCTTTAACCTTCTCAACGCATAGCAAAGATGCCTATTTCGCTAGTGGCGCAGCTTAATTATGTCCCAGCTTAATTATGTCCCACAACACCTCAAGGCTCCAAGATCCAGAACCATATCTGCTAAAGATTGTGGGAAAACAAAAAGTTAGCTGACGCCACAAGCCCTGGAGCCTCTCTGCACGCCTATGTTAGAACTCGAGGTAAGACATGTATTCTTCGGGAAAGAAAAACAACCCATAACGCCTTGCAAAGCACCTTCTGACCCTTGCAGGTTTTACATGCTTGATTCTTATTAATTTCAGGCTTTGCAACCCTCCACCCAATGCTATGAGCCCAGGAGTCGAGCTTCTTCCCGGCCTACGGCACATGCTCTTTGGGTTTGGCTGTTCACCCAGCCTTCTGAGGGTGATCGGGAGCCTGCGTGGGTGGGAGCCGGAATGGAATGATGGGACAACGCGGAGGGGCCAGAGAAGCCTGGCTTGGGTGGGTGACAATGAAATCCAACATGACCCCGACATGATTTGAACACGCAACCTTCTGATCTGGAGTCAGACACGCTACCGTTGCGCCACGAGGTCAGCTGTGGTGGCCCTGGAAAGCTTTAGGCTACTCCGGCGTCAATTCTTCAGCGGTTGCCCACAGATTGACCTGGTTGCCCTGATAGCCCTGTGCCAGCTTTGGCCGGCTCTCCCTATGCAAGTTTCGGCCGGTTAGCTCAGTTGGTTAGAGCGTGGTGCTAATAATGCCAAGGTCGCGGGTTCGATCCCCGTACGGGCCATTGCCCTTTCATTCCAACCGCGGTGGATTCCTATGGCCGTCGGCGCTTGGCCTAGTTTTCTTTAACCTACTCAACGGATAGCAAAGATGCCTATTTCGCTAGTGGCGCAGCTTAATTATGTCCCAGCTTAATTATGTCCCACAACACCTCAAGGCTCCAAGATCCAGAACCATATCTGCTAAAGATTGTGGGAAAACAAAAAGTTAGCTGACGCCACAAGCCCTGGAGCCTCTCTGCACGCTTATGTTAGAACCCGAGGTAAGACATGTATTCTTCGGGGAAGAAAAACAACCCATAACGCCTTGCAAAGCACCTTCTGACCCTTGCAGGTTTTACATGCTTGATTCTTATTAATTTGAGGCTTTGCAACCCTCCACCCAATGCTATGAGCCCAGGAGTGGAGCTTCTTCCAGGCCTACGGCACATGCTCTTTGGGTTTGGCTGTTCACCCAACCTTCTGAGGGTGATCGGGAGCCTGCGTGGGTGGGAGCCGGAATGGAATGATGGGACAACGCGGAGGGGCCAGAGGAGCCTGGCTTGGGTGGGTGACGATGAAAACCAACATGACCCCGACGTGATTTGAACACGCAACCTTCTGATCTGGAGTCAGACGCGCTACCGTTGCGCCATGAGGTCAGCTGTGGCGGCTCTGGAAAGCTTTAGGCTACTCCGGCGTCAATTCTTCAGCGGTTGCCCACAGATTGACCTGGTTGCCCTGATAGCCCTGTGCCAGCTTTGGCCGGCTCTCCCTATGCAAGTTTCGGCCGGTTAGCTCAGTTGGTTAGAGCGTGGTGCTAATAACGCCAAGGTCGCGGGTTCGATCCCCGTACGGGCCATTGCCCTTTTATTCCAACCGCGGTGGATTCCTATGGCCGTCGGCGCTTGGCCTAGTTTTCTTTAACCTACTCAACGGATAGCAAAGATGCCTATTTCGCTAGTGGCGCAGCTTAATTATGTCCCAGCTTAATTATGTCCCACAACACCTCAAGGCTCCAAGATCCAGAACCATATCTGCTAAAGATTGTGGGAAAACAAAAAGTTAGCTGACGCCACAAGCCCTGGAGCCTCTCTGCACGCTTATGTTAGAACCCGAGGTAAGACATGTATTCTTCGGGAAAGAAAAACAGCCCATAACGCCTTGCAAAGCACCTTCTGACCCTTGCAGGTTTTACATGCTTGATTCTTATTAATTTGAGGCTTTGCAACCCTCCACCCAATGCTATGAGCCCAGGAGTGGAGCTTCTTCCAGGCCTACGGCACATGCTCTTTGGGTTTGGCTGTTCACCCAGCCTTCTGAGGGTGATCGGGAGCCTGCGTGGGTGGGAGCCGGAATGGAATGATGGGACAACGCGGAGGGGCCAGAGGAGCCTGGCTTGGGTGGGTGACGATGAAAACCAACATGACCCCGACGTGATTTGAACACGCAATCTTCTGATGTGGAGTCAGACGCGCTACCGTTGCGCCACGAGGTCAGCTGTGGTGGCCCTGGAAAGCTTTAGGCTACTCCGGCGTCAATTCTTCAGCGGTTGCCCACAGATTGACCTGGTTGCCCTGATAGCCCTGTGCCAGCTTTGGCCGGCTCTCCCTATGCAAGTTTCGGCCGGTTAGCTCAGTTGGTTAGAGCGTGGTGCTAATAACGCCAAGGTCGCGGGTTCGATCCCCGTACGGGCCATTGCCCTTTCATTCCAACCGCGGTGGATTCCTATGGCCGTCGGCGCTTGGCCTAGTTTTCTTTAACCTACTCAACGGATAGCAAAGATGACTATTTCGCTAGTGGCGCAGCTTAATTATGTCCCAGCTTAATTATGTCCCACAACACCTCAAGGCTCCAAGATCCAGAACCATATCTGCTAAAGATTGTGGGAAAACAAAAAGTTAGCTGACGCCACAAGCCCTGGAGCCTCTCTGCACGCTTATGTTAGAACCCGAGGTAAGACATGTATTCTTCGGGAAAGAAAAACAACCCATAACGCCTTGCAAAGCACCTTCTGACCCTTGCAGGTTTTACATGCTTGATTCTTATTAATTTGAGGCTTTGCAACCCTCCACCCAATGCTATGAGCCCAGGAGTGGAGCTTCTTCCAGGCCTACGGCACATGCTCTTTGGGTTTGGCTGTTCACCCAGCCTTCTGAGGGTGATCGGGAGCCTGCGTGGGTGGGAGCCGGAATGGAATGATGGGACAACGCGGAGGGGCCAGAGGAGCCTGGCTTGGGTGGGTGACGATGAAAACCAACATGACCCCGACGTGATTTGAACACGCAACCTTCTGATCTGGAGTCAGACGCGCTACCGTTGCGCCACGAGGTCAGCTGTGGTGGCTCTGGAAAGCTTTAGGCTACTCCGGCGTCAATTCTTCAGCGGTTGCCCACAGATTGACCTGGTTGCCCTGATAGCCCTGTGCCAGCTTTGGCCGGCACTCCCTATGCAAGTTTCGGCCGGTTAGCTCAGTTGGTTAGAGCGTGGTGCTAATAACGCCAAGGTCGCGGGTTCGATCCCCGTACGGGCCATTGCCCTTTTATTCCAACCGCGGTGGATTCCTATGGCCGTCGGCGCTTGGCCTAGTTTTCTTTAACCTACTCAACGGATAGCAAAGATGCCTATTTCGCTAGTGGCGCAGCTTAATTATGTCCCAGCTTAATTATGTCCCACAACACCTCAAGGCTCCAAGATCCAGAACCATATCTGCTAAAGATTGTGGGAAAACAAAAAGTTAGCTGACGCCACAAGCCCTGGAGCCTCTCTGCACGCTTATGTTAGAACCCGAGGTAAGACATGTATTCTTCGGGAAAGAAAAACAACCCATAACGCCTTGCAAAGTACCTTCTGACCCTTGCAGGTTTTACATGCTTGATTCTTATTAATTTGAGGCTTTGCAACCCTCCACCCAATGCTATGAGCCCAGGAGTGGAGCTTCTTCCAGGCCTACGGCACATGCTCTTTGGGTTTGGCTGTTCACCCAGCCTTCTGAGGGTGATCGGGAGCCTGCGTGGGTGGGAGCCGGAATGGAATGATGGGACAACGCGGAGGGGCCAGAGGAGCCTGGCTTGGGTGGGTGACGATGAAAACCAACATGATCCCGACGTGATTTGAAATCGCAACCTTCTGATCTGGAGTCAGACGCGCTACCGTTGCGCCACGAGGTCAGCTGTGGTGGCTCTGGAAAGCTTTAGGCTACTCCGGCGTCAATTCTTCAGCGGTTGCCCACAGATTGACCTGGTTGCCCACAGATTGACCTTGTTGCCCTGATAGCCCTGTGCCAGCTTTGGCCGGCTCTCCCTATGCAAGTTTCGGCCGGTTAGCTCAGTTGGTTAGAGCGTGGTGCTAATAACGCCAAGGTCGCGGGTTCGATCCCCGTACGGGCCATTGCCCTTTTATTCCAACCGCGGTGGATTCCTATGGCCGTCGGCGCTTGGCCTAGTTTTCTTTAACCTACTCAACGGATAGCAAAGATGCCTATTTCGCTAGTGGCGCAGCTTAATTATGTCCCAGCTTAATTATGTCCCACAACACCTCAAGGCTCCAAGATCCAGAACCATATCTGCTAAAGATTGTGGGAAAACAAAAAGTTAGCTGACGCCACAAGCCCTGGAGCCTCTCTGCACGCTTATGTTAGAACCCGAGGTAAGACATGTATTCTTCGGGAAAGAAAAACAACCCATAACGCCTTGCAAAGCACCTTCTGACCCTTGCAGGTTTTACATGCTTGATTCTTATTAATTTGAGGCTTTGCAACCCTCCACCCAATGCTATGAGCCCAGGAGTGGAGCTTCTTCCAGGCCTACGGCACATGCTCTTTGGGTTTGGCTGTTCACCCAGCCTTCTGAGGGTGATCGGGAGCCTGCGTGGGTGGGAGCCGGAATGGAATGATGGGACAACGCGGAGGGGCCAGAGGAGCCTGGCTTGGGTGGGTGACGATGAAAACCAACATGATCCCGACGTGATTTGAACTCGCAACCTTCTGATCTGGAGTCAGACGCGCTACCGTTGCGCCACGAGGTCAGCTGTGGTGGCTCTGGAAAGCTTTAGGCTACTCCGGCGTCAATTCTTCAGCGGTTGCCCACAGATTGACCTGGTTGCCCACAGATTGACCTTGTTGCCCTGATAGCCCTGTGCCAGCTTTGGCCGGCTCTCCCTATGCAAGTTTCGGCCGGTTAGCTCAGTTGGTTAGAGCGTGGTGCTAATAACGCCAAGGTCGCGGGTTCGATCCCCGTACGGGCCATTGCCCTTTTATTCCAACCGCGGTGGATTCCTATGGCCGTCGGCGCTTGGCCTAGTTTTCTTTAACCTACTCAACGGATAGCAAAGATGCCTATTTCGCTAGTGGCGCAGCTTAATTATGTCCCAGCTTAATTATGTCCCACAACACCTCAAGGCTCCAAGATCCAGAACCATATCTGCTAAAGATTGTGGGAAAACAAAAAGTTAGCTGACGCCACAAGCCCTGGAGCCTCTCTGCACGCTTATGTTAGAACCCGAGGTAAGACATGTATTCTTCGGGAAAGAAAAACAACCCATAACGCCTTGCAAAGTACCTTCTGACCCTTGCAGGTTTTACATGCTTGATTCTTATTAATTTGAGGCTTTGCAACCCTCCACCCAATGCTATGAGCCCAGGAGTGGAGCTTCTTCCAGGCCTACGGCACATGCTCTTTGGGTTTGGCTGTTCACCCAGCCTTCTGAGGGTGATCGGGAGCCTGCGTGGGTGGGAGCCGGAATGGAATGATGGGACAACGCGGAGGGGCCAGAGGAGCCTGGCTTGGGTGGGTGACGATGAAAACCAACATGATCCCGACGTGATTTGAACTCGCAACCTTCTGATCTGGAGTCAGACGCGCTACCGTTGCGCCACGAGGTCAGCTGTGGTGGCTCTGGAAAGCTTTAGGCTACTCCGGCGTCAATTCTTCAGCGGTTGCCCACAGATTGACCTGGTTGCCCTGATAGCCCTGTGCCAGCTTTGGCCGGCTCTCCCTATGCAAGTTTCGGCCGGTTAGCTCAGTTGGTTAGAGCGTGGTGCTAATAACGCCATGGTCGCGGGTTCGATCCCCGTACGGGCCATTGCCCTTTTATTCCAACCGCGGTGGATTCCTATGGCCGTCGGCGCTTGGCCTAGTTTTCTTTAACCTACTCAACGGATAGCAAAGATGCCTATTTCGCTAGTGGCGCAGCTTAATTATGTCCCAGCTTAATTATGTCCCACAACACCTCAAGGCTCCAAGATCCAGAACCATATCTGCTAAAGATTGTGGGAAAACAAAAAGTTAGCTGACGCCACAAGCCCTGGAGCCTCTCTGCACGCTTATGTTAGAACCCGAGGTAAGACATGTATTCTTCGGGAAAGAAAAACAACCCATAACGCCTTGCAAAGCACCTTCTGACCCTTGCAGGTTTTTACATGCTTGATTCTTATTAATTTGAGGCTTTGCAACCCTCCACCCAATGCTATGAGCCCAGGAGTGGAGCTTCTTCCAGGCCTACGGCACATGCTCTTTGGGTTTGGCTGTTCACCCAGCCTTCTGAGGGTGATCGGGAGCCTGCGTGGGTGGGAGCAGGAATGGAATGATGGGACAACGCGGAGGGGCCAGAGGAGCCTGGCTTTGGTGGGTGACGATTAAAACCAACATGCCCCCGACGTGATATGAACACGCAACCTTCTGATCTGGAGTCAGACGCGCTACCGTTGCGCCACGAGGTCAGCTGTGGTGGCTCTGGAAAGCTTTAGGCTACTCCGGCGTCAATTCTTCAGCGGTTGCCCACAGATTGACCTGGTTGCCCTGATAGCCCTGTGCCAGCTTTGGCCGGCTCTCCATATGCAAGTTTCGGCTGGTTAGCTCAGTTGGTTAGAGTGTGGTGCTAATAACGCCAAGGTCGCGGGTTCGATCCCCGTACGGGCTATTGCCCTTTTATTCCAACCGCGGTGGATTCCTATGGCCGTCGGCGCTTGGCCTAGTTTTCTTTAACCTACTCAACGGATAGCAAAGATGCCTATTTCGCTAGTGGCGCAGCTTAATTATGTCCCAGCTTAATTATGTCCCACAACACCTCAAGGCTCCAAGATCCAGAACCATATCTGCTAAAGATTGTGGGAAAACAAAAAGTTAGCTGACGCCACAAGCCCTGGAGCCTCTCTGCACGCTTATGTTAGAACCCGAGGTAAGATATGTATTCTTCGGGAAAGAAAAACAACCCATAACGCCTTGCAAAGCACCTTCTGACCCTTGCAGGTTTTTACATGCTTGATTCTTATTAATTTGAGGCTTTGCAACCCTCCACCCAATGCTATGAGCCCAGGAGTGGAGCTTCTTCCAGGCCTACGGCACATGCTCTTTGGGTTTGGCTGTTCACCCAGCCTTCTGAGGGTGATCGGGAGCCTGCGTGGGTGGGAGCCGGAATGGAATGATGGGACAACGCGGAGGTGCCAGAGGAGCCTGGCTTTGGTGGGTGACGATTAAAACCAGCATGCCCCCGACGTGATATGAACACGCAACCTTCTGATCTGGAGTCAGACGCGCTACCGTTGCGCCACGAGGTCAGCTGTGGTGGCTCTGGAAAGCTTTAGGCTACTCCGGCGTCAATTCTTCAGCGGTTGCCCACAGATTGACCTGGTTGCCCTGATAGCCCTGTGCCAGCTTTGGCCGGCTCTCCCTATGCAAGTTTCGGCCGGTTAGCTCAGTTGGTTAGAGTGTGGTGCTAATAACGCCAAGGTCGCGGGTTCGATCCCTGTACGGGCCATTGCCCTTTTATTCCAACCGCGGTGGATTCCTATGGCCGTCGGCGCTTGGCCTAGTTTTCTCTAACCTACTCAACGGATAGCAAAGATGCCTATTTCGCTAGTGGCGCAGCTTAATTATGTCCCAGCTTAATTATGTCCCACAACACCTCAAGGCTCCAAGATCCAGAACCATATCTGCTAAAGATTGTGGGAAAACAAAAAGTTAGCTGACGCCACAAGCCCTGGAGCCTCTCTGCACGCTTATGTTAGAACCCGAGGTAAGACATGTATTCTTCGGGAAAGAAAAACAACCCATAACGCCTTGCAAAGCACCTTCTGACCCTTGCAGGTTTTACATGCTTGATTCTTATTAATTTGAGGCTTTGCAACCCTCCACCCAATGCTATGAGCCCAGGAGTGGAGCTTCTTCCAGGCCTACGGCACATGCTCTTTGGGTTTGGCTGTTCACCCAGCCTTCTGAGGGTGATCGGGAGCCTGCGTGGGTGGGAGCCGGAATGGAATGATGGGACAACGCGGAGGGGCCAGAGGAGCCTGGCTTGGGTGGGTGACGATGAAAACCAACATGACCCCGACGTGATTTGAACACGCAACCTTCTGATCTGGAGTCAGACGCGCTACCGTTGCGCCACGAGGTCAGCTGTGGTGGCTCTGGAAAGCTTTAGGCTACTCCGGCGTCAATTCTTCAGCGGTTGCCCACAGATTGACCTGGTTGCCCTGATAGCCCTGTGCCAGCTTTGGCCGGCTCTCCCTATGCAAGTTTCGGCCAGTTAGCTCAGTTGGTTAGAGCGTGGTGCTAATAACGCCAAGGTCGCGGGTTCGATCCCCGTACAGGCCATTGCCCTTTTATTCCAACCGCGGTGGATTCCTATGGCCGTCGGCGCTTGGCCTAGTTTTCTCTAACCTACTCAACGGATAGCAAAGATGCCTATTTCGCTAGTGGCGCAGCTTAATTATGTCCCAGCTTAATTATGTCCCACAACACCTCAAGGCTCCAAGATCCAGAACCATATCTGCTAAAGATTGTGGGAAAACAAAAAGTTAGCTGACGCCACAAGCCCTGGAGCCTCTCTGCACGCTTATGTTAGAACCCGAGGTAAGACATGTATTCTTCGGGAAAGAAAAACAACCCATAACGCCTTGCAAAGCACCTTCTGACCCTTGCAGGTTTTACATGCTTGATTCTTATTAATTTGAGGCTTTGCAACCCTCCACCCAATGCTATGAGCCCAGGAGTGGAGCTTCTTCCAGGCCTACGGCACATGCTCTTTGGGTTTGGCTGTTCACCCAGCCTTCTGAGGGTGATTGGGAGCCTGCGTGGGTGGGAGCCGGAATGGAATGATGGGACAACGCGGAGGGGGCCAGAGGAGCCTGGCTTGGGTGGGTGACGATGAAAACCAACATGACCCCGACGTGATTTGAACACGCAACCTTCTGATCTGGAGTCAGACGCGCTACCGTTGCGCCACGAGGTCAGCTGTGGTGGCTCCGGTGTCAATTCTTCAGCGGTTGCCCACAGATTGACCTGGTTGCCCTGATAGCCCTGTGCCAGCTTTGGCCGGCTCTCCCTATGCAAGTTTCGGCCGGTTAGCTCAGTTGGTTAGAGCGTGGTGCTAATAACGCCAAGGTCGCGGGTTCGATCCCCGTACGGGCCATTGCCCTTTTATTCCAACCGCGGTGGATTCCTATGGCCGTCGGCACTTGGCCTAGTTTTCTCTAACCTACTCAACGGATAGCAAAGATGCCTATTTCGCTAGTGGCGCAGCTTAATTATGTCCCAGCTTAATTATGTCCCACAACACCTCAAGGCTCCAAGATCCAGAACCATATCTGCTAAAGATTGTGGGAAAACAAAAAGTTAGCTGACGCCACAAGCCCTGGAGCCTCTCTGCACGCTTATGTTAGAACCCGAGGTAAGACATGTATTCTTCGGGAAAGAAAAACAACCCATAACGCCTTGCAAAGCACCTTCTGACCCTTGCAGGTTTTACATGCTTGATTCTTATTAATTTGGGGCTTTGCAACCCTCCACCCAATGCTATGAGCCCAGGAGTGGAGCTTCTTCCAGGCCTACGGCACATGCTCTTTGGGTTTGGCTGTTCACCCAGCCTTCTGAGGGTGATCGGGAGCCTGCGTGGGTGGGAGCCGGAATGGAATGATGGGACAACACGGAGGGGCCAGAGGAGCCTGGCTTGGGTGGGTGACGATGAAAACCAACATGACCCCGATGTGATTTGAACACGCAACCTTCTGATCTGGAGTCAGACGCGCTACCGTTGCGCCACGAGGTCAGCTGTGGTGGCTCCGGTGTCAATTCTTCAGCGGTTGCCCACAGATTGACCTGGTTGCCCTGATAGCCCTGTGCCAGCTTTGGCCGGCTCTCCCTATGCAAGTTTCGGCCGGTTAGCTCAGTTGGTTAGAGCGTGGTGCTAATAACGCCAAGGTCGCGGGTTCGATCCCCGTACGGGCCATTGCCCTTTTATTCCAACCGCGGTGGATTCCTATGGCCGTCGGCGCTTGGCCTAGTTTTCTTTAACCTACTCAACGGATAGCAAAGATGCCTATTTCGCTAGTGGCGCAGCTTAATTATGTCCCAGCTTAATTATGTCCCACAACACCTCAAGGCTCCAAGATCCAGAACCATATCTGCTAAAGATTGTGGGAAAACAAAAAGTTAGCTGACGCCACAAGCGCCTGGAGCCTCTCTGCACGCTTATGTTAGAACCCGAGGTAAGACATGTATTCTTCGGGAAAGAAAAACAACCCATAACGCCTTGCAAAGCACCTTCTGACCCTTGCAGGTTTTACATGCTTGATTCTTATTAATTTGAGGCTTTGCAACCCTCCACCCAATGCTATGAGCCCAGGAGTGGAGCTTCTTCCAGGCCTACGGCACATGCTCTTTGGGTTTGGCTGTTCACCCAGCCTTCTGAGGGTGATCGGGAGCCTGCGTGGGTGGGAGCCGGAATGGAATGATGGGACAACGCGGAGGGGCCAGAGGAGCCTGGCTTGGGTGGGTGACGATGAAAACCAACATGACCCCGATGTGATTTGAACACGCAACCTTCTGATCTGGAGTCAGACGCGCTACCGTTGCACCACGAGGTCAGCTGTGGTAGTTCTGGAAAGCTTTAGGCTACTCCGGCGTCAATTCTTCAGCGGTTGCCCACAGATTGACCTGGTTGCCCTGATAGCCCTGTGCCAGCTTTGGCCGGCTCTCTCTATGCAAGTTTCGGCCGGTTAGCTCAGTTGGTTAGAGCGTGGTGCTAATAACGCCAAGGTCGCGGGTTCGATCCCCGTACGGGCCATTGCCCTTTTATTCCAACCGCGGTGGATTCCTATGGCCGTCGGCGCTTGGCCTAGTTTTCTTTAACCTACTCAACGGATAGCAAAGATGCCTATTTCGCTAGTGGCGCAGCTTAATTATGTCCCAGCTTAATTATGTCCCACAACACCTCAAGGCTCCAAGATCCAGAACCATATCTGCTAAAGATTGTGGGAAAACAAAAAGTTAGCTGACGCCACAAGCCCTGCAGCCTCTCTGCACGCTTATGTTAGAACCCGAGGTAAGACATGTATTCTTCGGGAAAGAAAAACAACCCATAACGCCTTGCAAAGCACCTTCTGACCCTTGCAGGTTTTACATGCTTGATTCTTATTAATTTGAGGCTTTGCAACCCTCCACCCAATGCTATGAGCCCAGGAGTGGAGCTTCTTCCAGGCCTACGGCACATGCTCTTTGGGTTTGGCTGTTCACCCAGCCTTCTGAGGGTGATCGGGAGCCTGCGTGGGTGGGAGCCGGAATGGAATGATGGGACAACGCGGAGGGGCCAGAGGAGCCTGGCTTGGGTGGGTGACGATGAAAACCAACATGACCCCGACGTGATTTGAACACGCAACCTTCTGATCTGGAGTCAGACGCGCTACCGTTGCGCCACGAGGTCAGCTGTGGTGGCTCCAGTGTCAATTCTTCAGCGGTTGCCCACAGATTGACCTGGTTGCCCTGATAGCCCTGTGCCAGCTTTGGCCGGCTCTCCCTATGCAAGTTTCGGCCGGTTAGCTCAGTTGGTTAGAGCGTGGTGCTAATAACGCCAAGGTCGCGGGTTCGATCCCCGTACGGGCCATTGCCCTTTTATTCCAACCGCGGTGGATTCCTATGGCCGTCGGCGCTTGGCCTAGTTTTCTCTAACCTACTCAACGGATAGCAAAGATGCCTATTTCGCTAGTGGCGCAGCTTAATTATGTCCCAGCTTAATTATGTCCCACAACACCTCAAGGCTCCAAGATCCAGAACCATATCTGCTAAAGATTGTGGGAAAACAAAAAGTTAGCTGACGCCACAAGCCCTGGAGCCTCTCTGCACGCTTATGTTAGAACCCGAGGTAAGACATGTATTCTTCGGGAAAGAAAAACAACCCATAACGCCTTGCAAAGCACCTTCTGACCCTTGCAGGTTTTACATGCTTGATTCTTATTAATTTGAGGCTTTGCAACCCTCCACCCAATGCTATGAGCCCAGGAGTGGAGCTTCTTCCAGGCCTACGGCACATGCTCTTTGGGTTTGGCTGTTCACCCAGCCTTCTGAGGGTGATCGGGAGCCTGCGTGGGTGGGAGCCGGAATGGAATGATGGGACAACGCGGAGGGGCCAGAGGAGCCTGGCTTGGGTGGGTGACGATGAAAACCAACATGACCCCGACGTGATTTGAACACGCAACCTTCTGATCTGGAGTCAGACGCGCTACCGTTGCGCCACAAGGTCAGCTGTGGTGGCCCTGGAAAGCTTTAGGCTACTCCGGCGTCAATTCTTCAGCGGTTGCCCACAGATTGACCTGGTTGCCCTGATAGCCCTGTGCCAGCTTTGGCCGGCTCACCCTATGCAAGTTTCGGCCGGTTAGCTCAGTTGGTTAGAGCGTGGTGCTAATAACGCCAAGGTCGCGGGTTCGATCCCCGTACGGGCCATTGCCCTTTTATTCCAACCGCGGTGGATTCCTATGGCCGTCGGCGCTTGGCCTAGTTTTCTTTAACCTACTCAACGGATAGCAAAGATGCCTATTTCGCTAGTGGCGCAGCTTAATTATGTCCCAGCTTAATTATGTCCCACAACACCTCAAGGCTCCAAGATCCAGAACCATATCTGCTAAAGATTGTGGGAAAACAAAAAGTTAGCTGACGCCACAAGCCCTGGAGCCTCTCTGCACGCTTATGTTAGAACCCGAGGTAAGACATGTATTCTTCGGGAAAGAAAAACAACCCATAACGCCTTGCAAAGCACCTTCTGACCCTTGCAGGTTTTACATGCTTGATTCTTATTAATTTGAGGCTTTGCAACCCTCCACCCAATGCTATGAGCCCAGGAGTGGAGCTTCTTCCAGGCCTACGGCACATGCTCTTTGGGTTTGGCTGTTCACCCAGCCTTCTGAGGGTGATCGGGAGCCTGCGTGGGTGGGAGCCGGAATGGAATGATGGGACAACGCGGAGGGGCCAGAGGAGCCTGGCTTGGGTGGGTGACGATGAAAACCAACATGACCCCGACGTGATTTGAACACGCAACCTTCTGATCTGGAGTCAGACGCGCTACCGTTGCGCCACGAGGTCAGCTGTGGTGGCTCTGGAAAGCTTTAGGCTACTCCGGCGTCAATTCTTCAGCGGTTGCCCACAGATTGACCTGGTTGCCCTGATAGCCCTGTGCCAGCTTTGGCCGGCTCACCCTATGCAAGTTTCGGCCGGTTAGCTCAGTTGGTTAGAGCGTGGTGCTAATAACGCCAAGGTCGCGGGTTCGATCCCCGTACGGGCCATTGCCCTTTTATTCCAACCGCGGTGGATTCCTATGGCCGTCGGCGCTTGGCCTAGTTTTCTTTAACCTACTCAACGGATAGCAAAGATGCCTATTTCGCTAGTGGCGCAGCTTAATTATGTCCCAGCTTAATTATGTCCCACAACAACTCAAGGCTCCAAGATCCAGAACCATATCTGCTAAAGATTGTGGGAAAACAAAAAGTTAGCTGACGCCACAAGCCCTGGAGCCTCTCTGCACGCTTATGTTAGAACCCGAGGTAAGACATGTATTCTTCGGGAAAGAAAAACAACCCATAACGCCTTGCAAAGCACCTTCTGACCCTTGCAGGTTTTACATGCTTGATTCTTATTAATTTGAGGCTTTGCAACCCTCCACCCAATGCTATGAGCCCAGGAGTGGAGCTTCTTCCAGGCCTACGGCACATGCTCTTTGGGTTTGGCTGTTCACCCAGCCTTCTGAGGGTGATCGGGAGCCTGCGTGGGTGGGAGCAGGAATGGAATGATGGGACAACGCGGAGGGGCCAGAGGAGCCTGGCTTGGGTGGGTGACGAAGAAAACCAACATGACCCCGACGTGATTTGAACACGCAACCTTCTGATCTGGAGTCAGACGTGCTACCGTTGCACCACGAGGTCAGCTGTGGTGGCTCTGGAAAGCTTTAGGCTACTCCGGCGTCAATTCTTCAGCGGTTGCCCACAGATTGACCTGGTTGCCCTGATAGCCCTGTGCCAGCTTTGGCCGGCTCTCCCTATGCAAGTTTCGGCCGGTTAGCTCAGTTGGTTAGAGCGTGGTGCTAATAACGCCAAGGTCGCGGGTTCGATCCCCGTACGGGCCATTGCCCTTTTATTCAAACCGCGGTGGATTCCTATGGCCGTCGGCGCTTGGCCTAGTTTTCTTTAACCTACTCAACGGATAGCAAAGATGCCTATTTCGCTAGTGGCGCAGCTTAATTATGTCCCAGCTTAATTATGTCCCACAACACCTCAAGGCTCCAAGATCCAGAACCATATCTGCTAAAGATTGTGGGAAAACAAAAAGTTAGCTGACGCCACAAGCCCTGGAGCCTCTCTGCACGCTTATGTTAGAACCCGAGGTAAGACATGTATTCTTCGGGAAAGAAAAACAACCCATAACGCCTTGCAAAGCACCTTCTGACCCTTGCAGGTTTTACATGCTTGATTCTTATTAATTTGAGGCTTTGCAACCCTCCACCCAATGCTATGAGCCCAGGAGTGGAGCTTCTTCCAGGCCTACGGCACATGCTCTTTGGGTTTGGCTGTTCACCCAGCCTTCTGAGGGTGATCGGGAGCCTGCGTGGGTGGGAGCCGGAATGGAATGATGGGACAACGCGGAGGGGCCAGAGGAGCCTGGCTTGGGTGGGTGACGATGAAAACCAACATGACCCCGAAGTGATTTGAACACGCAACCTTCTGATCTGGAGTCAGACGCGCTAGCGTTGCGCCACGAGGTCAGCTTGGGTGGCTATGGAATGCTTTAGGCTACTCCGGCGTCAATTCTTCAGCGGTTGCCCACAGATTGACCTGGTTGCCCTGATAGCCCTGTGCCAGCTTTGGCCGGCTCTCCCTATGCAAGTTTCGGCCGGTTAGCTCAGTTGGTTAGAGCGTGGTGCTAATAACGCCAAGGTCGCGGGTTCGATCCCCGTACGGGCCATTGCCCTTTCATTCCAACCGCGGTGGATTCATATGGCCGTCGGCGCTTGGCCTAGTTTTCTTTAACCTACTCAACGGATAGCAAAGATGCCTATTTCGCTAGTGGCGCAGCTTAATTATGTCCCAGCTTAATTATGTCCCACAACACCTCAAGGCTCCAAGATCCAGAACCATATCTGCTAAAGATTGTGGGAAAACAAAAAGTTAGCTGACGCCACAAGCCCTGGAGCCTCTCTGCACGCTTATGTTAGAACCCAAGGTAAGACATGTATTCTTCGGGAAAGAAAAACAACCCATAACGCCTTGCAAAGCACCTTCTGACCCTTGCAGGTTTTACATGCTTGATTCTTATTAATTTGAGGCTTTGCAACCCTCCACCCAATGCTATGAGCCCAGGAGTGGAGCTTCTTCCAGGCCTACGGCACATGCTCTTTGGGTTTGGCTGTTCACCCAGCCTTCTGAGGGTGATCGGGAGCCTGCGTGGGTGGGAGCCGGAATGGAATGATGGGACAACGCGGAGGGGCCAGAGGAGCCTGGCTTGGGTGGGTGACGATGAAAACCAACATGACCCCGACGTGATTTGAACACGCAACCTTCTGATCTGGAGTCAGACGCGCTACCGTTGAGCCACGAGGTCAGCTGTGGTGGCTCTGGAAAGCTTTAGGCTACTCCGGCGTCAATTCTTCAGCGGTTGCCCACAGATTGACCTGGTTGCCCTGATAGCCCTGTGCCAGCTTTGGCCGGCTCTCCCTATGCAAGTTTCGGCCGGTTAGCTCAGTTGGTTAGAGCGTGGTGCTAATAACGCCAAGGTCGCGGGTTCGATCCCCGTACGGGCCATTGCCCTTTTATTCCAACCGCGGTGGATTCCTATGGCCGTCGGCGCTTGGCCTAGTTTTCTTTAACCTACTCAACGGATAGCAAAGATGCCTATTTCGCTAGTGGCGCAGCTTAATTATGTCCCAGCTTAATTATGTCCCACAACACCTCAAGGCTCCAAGATCCAGAACCATATCTGCTAAAGATTGTGGGAAAACAAAAAGTTAGCTGACGCCACAAGCCCTGGAGCCTCTCTGCACGCTTATGTTAGAACCCGAGGTAAGACATGTATTCTTCGGGAAAGAAAAACAACCCATAACGCCTTGCAAAGCACCTTCTGACCCTTGCAGGTTTTACATGCTTGATTCTTATTAATTTGAGGCTTTGCAACCCTCCACCCAATGCTATGAGCCCAGGAGTGGAGCTTCTTCCAGGCCTACGGCACATGCTCTTTGGGTTTGGCTGTTCACCCAGCCTTCTGAGGGTGATCGGGAGCCTGCGTGGGTGGGAGCCGGAATGGAATGATGGGACAACGCGGAGGGGCCAGAGGAGCCTGGCTTGGGTGGGTGACGATGAAAACCAACATGACCCCGACGTAATTTGAACACGCAACCTTCTGATCTGGAGTCAGACGCGCTACCGTTGCGCCACGAGGTCAGCTGTGGTGGCTCTGGAAAGCTTTAGGCTACTCCGGCGTCAATTCTTCAGCGGTTGCCCACAGATTGACCTGGTTGCCCTGATAGCCCTGTGCCAGCTTTGGCCAGCTCTCCCTATGCAAGTTTCGGCCGGTTAGCTCAGTTGGTTAGAGCGGTGTGCTAATAACGCCAAGGTCTGGGGTTCGATCCCCGTACGGGCCATTGCCCTTTTATTCCAACCGCGGTGGATTCCTATGGCCGTCGGCGCTTGGCCTAGTTTTCTTTAACCTACTCAACGGATAGCAAAGATGCCTATTTCGCTAGTGGCGCAGCTTAATTATGTCCCAGCTTAATCATGTCCCACAACACCTCAAGGCTCCAAGATCCAGAACCATATCTGCTAAAGATTGTGGGAAAACAAAAAGTTAGCTGACGCCACAAGCCCTGGAGCCTCTCTGCACGCTTATGTTAGAACCCGAGGTAAGACATGTATTCTTCGGGAAAGAAAAACAACCCATAATGCCTTGCAAAGCACCTTCTGACCCTTGCAGGTTTTACATGCTTGATTCTTATTAATTTGAGGCTTTGCAACCCTCCACCCAATGCTATGAGCCCAGGAGTGGAGCTTCTTCCAGGCCTACGGCACATGCTCTTTGGGTTTGGCTGTTCACCCAGCCTTCTGAGGGTGATCGGGAGCCTGCGTGGGTGGGAGCCGGAATGGAATGATGGGACAACGCGGAGGGGCCAGAGGAGCCTGGCTTGGGTGGGTGACGATGATAACCAACATGACCCCGACGTGATTTGAACACGCAACCTTCTGATCTGGAGTCAGACGCGCTACCGTTGCGCCACGAGGTCAGCTGTGATGCCTCTGGAAAGCTTTAGGCTACTCCGGCGTCAATTCTTCAGCGGTTGCCCACAGATTGACCTGGTTGCCCTGATAGCCCTGTGCCAGCTTTGGCCGGCTCTCCCTATGCAAGTTTCGGCCGGTTAGCTCAGTTGGTTAGAGCGTGGTGCTAATAACGCCAAGGTCGCGGGTTCGATCCCCGTACGGGCCATTGCCCTTTTATTCCAACCGCGGTGGATTCCTATGGCCGTCGGCGCTTGGCCTAGTTTTCTTTAACCTACTCAACGGATAGCAAAGATGCCTATTTCGCTAGTGGCGCAGCTTAATTATGTCCCAGCTTAATTATGTCCCACAACACCTCAAGGCTCCAAGATCCAGAACCATATCTGCTAAAGATTGTGGGAAAACAAAAAGTTAGCTGACGCCACAAGCCCTGGAGCCTCTCTGCACGCTTATGTTAGAACCCGAGGTAAGACATGTATTCTTCGGGAAAGAAAAACAACCCATAACGCCTTGCAAAGCACCTTCTGACCCTTGCAGGTTTTACATGCTTGATTCTTATTAATTTGAGGCTTTGCAACCCTCCACCCAATGCTATGAGCCCAGGAGTGGAGCTTCTTCCAGGCCTACGGCACATGCTCTTTGGGTTTGGCTGTTCACCCAGCCTTCTGAGGGTGATCGGGAGCCTGCGTGGGTGGGAGCCGGAATGGAATGATGGGACAACGCGGAGGGGCCAGAGGAGCCTGGCTTGGGTGGGTGACGATGAAAACCAACATGACCCCGACGTGATTTGAACACGCAACCTTCTGATCTGGAGTCAGACGCGCTACCGTTGCGCCACGAGGTCAGCTGTGGTGGCTCTGGAAAGCTTTAGGCTACTCCGGTGTCAATTCTTCAGCGGTTGCCCACAGATTGACCTGGTTGCCCTGATAGCCCTGTGCCAGCTTTGGCCGGCTCTCCCTGTGCCAGCTTTGGCCGGCTCTCCCTATGCAAGTTTTGGCCGGTTAGCTCAGTTGGTTAGAGCGTGGTGCTAATAACGCCAAGGTCGCGGGTTCGATCCCCGTACGGGCCATTGCCCTTTTATTCCAACCGCGGTGGATTCCTATGGCCGTCGGCGCTTGGCCTAGTTTTCTTTAACCTACTCAACGGATAGCAAAGATGCCTATTTCGCTAGTGGCGCAGCTTAATTATGTCCCAGCTTAATTATGTCCCACAACACCTCAAGGCTCCAAGATCCAGAACCATATCTACTAAAGATTGTGGGAAAACAAAAAGTTAGCTGACGCCACAAGCCCTGGAGCCTCTCTGCACGCTTATGTTAGAACCCGAGGTAAGACATGTATTCTTCGGGAAAGAAAAACAACCCATAACGCCTTGCAAAGCACCTTCTGACCCTTGCAGGTTTTACATGCTTGATTCTTATTAATTTGAGGCTTTGCAACCCTCCACCCAATGCTATGAGCCCAGGAGTGGAGCTTCTTCCAGGCCTACGGCACATGCTCTTTGGGTTTGGCTGTTCACCCAGCCTTCTGAGGGTGATCGGGAGCCTGCGTGGGTGGGAGCCGGAATGGAATGATGGGACAACGCGGAGGGGCCAGAGGAGCCTGGCTTGGGTGGGTGACGATGAAAACCAACATGACCCCGACGTGATTTGAACACGCAACCTTCTGATCTGGAGTCAGACGCGCTACCGTTGCGCCACGAGGTCAGCTGTGGTGGCTCTGGAAAGCTTTAGGCTACTCCGGCGTCAATTCTTCAGCGGTTGCCCACAGATTGACCTGGTTGCCCTGATAGCCCTGTGCCAGCTTTGGCCGGCTCTCCCTATGCAAGTTTCGGCCGGTTAGCTCAGTTGGTTAGAGCGTGGTGCTAATAACGCCAAGGTCGCGGGTTCGATCCCCGTACGGGCCATTGCCCTTTTATTCCAACCGCGGTGGATTCATATGGCCGTCGGCGCTTGGCCTAGTTTTCTTTAACCTACTCAACGGATAGCAAAGATGCCTATTTCGCTAGTGGCGCAGCTTAATTATGTCCCAGCTTAATTATGTCCCACAACACCTCAAGGCTCCAAGATCCAGAACCATATCTGCTAAAGATTGTGGGAAAACAAAAAGTTAGCTGACGCCACAAGCCCTGGAGCCTCTCTGCACGCTTATGTTAGAACCCGAGGTAAGACATGTATTCTTCGGGAAAGAAAAACAACCCATAACGCCTTGCAAAGCACCTTCTGACCCTTGCAGGTTTTACATGCTTGATTCTTATTAATTTGAGGCTTTGCAACCCTCCACCCAATGCTATGAGCCCAGGAGTGGAGCTTCTTCCAGGCCTACGGCACATGCTCTTTGGGTTTGGCTGTTCACCCAGCCTTCTGAGGGTGATCGGGAGCCTGCGTGGGTGGGAGCCGGAATGGAATGATGGGACAACGCGGAGGGGCCAGAGGAGCCTGGCTTGGGTGGGTGACGATGAAAACCAACATGACCCCGACGTGATTTGAACACGCAACCTTCTGATCTGGAGTCAGACGCGCTACCGTTGAGCCACAAGGTCAGCTGTGGTGGCTCTGGAAAGCTTTAGGCTACTCCGGCGTCAATTCTTCAGCGGTTGCCCACAGATTGACCTGGTTGCCCTGATAGCCCTGTGCCAGCTTTGGCCGGCTCTCCCTATGCAAGTTTCGGCCGGTTAGCTCAGTTGGTTAGAGCGTGGTGCTAATAACGCCAAGGTCGCGGGTTCGATCCCTGTACGGGCCATTGCCCTTTTATTCCAACCGCGGTGGATTCCTATGGCCGTCGGCGCTTGGCCTAGTTTTCTTTAACCTACTCAACGGATAGCAAAGATGCCTATTTCGCTAGTGGCGCAGCTTAATTATGTCCCAGCTTAATTATGTCCCACAACACCTCAAGGCTCCAAGATCCAGAACCATATCTGCTAAAGATTGTGGGAAAACAAAAAGTTAGCTGACGCCACAAGCCCTGGAGCCCCTCTGCACGCTTATGTTAGAACCCGAGGTAAGACATGTATTCTTCGGGAAAGAAAAACAACCCATAACGCCTTGCAAAGCACCTTCTGACCCTTGCAGGTTTTACATGCTTGATTCTTATTAATTTGAGGCTTTGCAACCCTCCACCCAATGCTATGAGCCCAGGAGTGGAGCTTCTTCCAGGCCTACGGCACATGCTCTTTGGGTTTGGCTGTTCACCCAGCCTTCTGAGGGTGATCGGGAGCCTGCGTGGGTGGGAGCCGGAATGGAATGATGGGACAACGTGGAGGGGCCAGAGGAGCCTGGCTTGGGTGGGTGACGATGAAAACCAACATGACCCCGACGTGATTTGAACACACAACCTTCTGATCTGGAGTCAGACGCGCTACCGTTGCGCCACGAGATCAGCTGTGGTGGCTCTGGAAAGCTTTAGGCTACTCCGGCGTCAATTCTTCAGCGGTTGCCCACAGATTGACCTGGTTGCCCTGATAGCCCTGTGCCAGCTTTGGCCGGCTCTCCCTATGCAAGTTTTGGCCGGTTAGCTCAGTTGGTTAGAGCGTGGTGCTAATAACGCCAAGGTCGCGGGTTCGATCCCCGTACGGGCCATTGCCCTTTTATTCCAACCGCGGTGGATTCCTATGGCCGTCGGCGCTTGGCCTAGTTTTCTTTAACCTACTCAACGGATAGCAAAGATGCCTATTTCGCTAGTGGCGCAGCTTAATTATGTCCCAGCTTAATTATGTCCCACAACACCTCAAGGCTCCAAGATCCAGAACCATATCTGCTAAAGATTGTGGGAAAACAAAAAGTTAGCTGACGCCACAAGCCCTGGAGCCTCTCTGCACGCTTATGTTAGAACCCGAGGTAAGACATGTATTCTTCGGGAAAGAAAAACAACCCATAACGCCTTGCAAAGCACCTTCTGACCCTTGCAGGTTTTACATGCTTGATTCTTATTAATTTGAGGCTTTGCAACCCTCCACCCAATGCTATGAGCCCAGGAGTGGAGCTTCTTCCAGGCCTACGGCACATGCTCTTTGGGTTTGGCTGTTCACCCAGCCTTCTGAGGGTGATCGGGAGCCTGCGTGGGTGGGAGCCGGAATGGAATGATGGGACAACGCGGAGGGACCAGAGGAGCCTGGCTTGGGTGGGTGACGATGAAAACCAACATGCCCCCGACTTGATATGAACACGCAACCTTCTGATCTGGAGTCAGACGCGCTACCGTTGCGCCACGAGGTCAGCTGTGGTGGCTCTGGAAAGCGTTAGGCTACTCCGGCGTCAATTCTTCAGCGGTTGCCCACAGATTGACCTGGTTGCCCTGATAGCCCTGTGCCAGCTTTGGCCGGCTCTCCCTATGCAAGTTTCGGCCGGTTAGCTCAGTTGGTTAGAGCGTGGTGCTAATAACGCCAAGGTCGTGGGTTCGATCCCCGTACGGGCCATTGCCCTTTTATTCCATCCGCGGTGGATTCCTATGGCCGTCGGCGCTTGGCCTAGTTTTCTTTAACCTACTCAACGGATAGCAAAGATGCCTATTTCGCTAGTGGCGCAGCTTAATTATGTCCCAGCTTAATTATGTCCCACAACACCTCAAGGCTCCAAGATCCAGAACCATATCTGCTAAAGATTGTGGGAAAACAAAAAGTTAGCTGACGCCACAAGCCCTGGAGCCTCTCTGCACGCTTATGTTAGAACCCGAGGTAAGACATGTATTCTTCGGGAAAGAAAAACAACCCATAACGCCTTGCAAAGCACCTTCTGACCCTTGCAGGTTTTACATGCTTGATTCTTATTAATTTGAGGCTTTGCAACCCTCCACCCAATGCTATGAGCCCAGGAGTGGAGCTTCTTCCAGGCCTACGGCACATGCTCTTTGGGTTTGGCTGTTCACCCAGCCTTCTGAGGGTGATCGGGAGCCTGCGTGGGTGGGAGCCGGAATGGAATGATGGGACAACGCGGAGGGGCCAGAGGAGCCTGGCTTGGGTGGGTGACGATGAAAACCAACATGACCCCGACGTGATTTGAACACGCAACCTTCTGATCTGGAGTCAGACGCGCTACCGTTGCGCCACGAGGTCAGCTGTGGTGGCTCTGGAAAGCTTTAGGCTACTCCGGCGTCAATTCTTCAGCGGTTGCCCACAGATTGACCTGGTTGCCCTGATAGCCCTGTGCCAGCTTTGGCCGGCTCTCCCTATGCAAGTTTCGGCCGGTTAGCTCAGTTGGTTAGAGCGTGGTGCTAATAACGCCAAGGTCGCGGGTTCGATCCCCGTACGGGCCATTGCCCTTTTATTCCAACCGCGGTGGATTCATATGGCCGTCGGCGCTTGGCCTAGTTTTCTTTAACCTACTCAACGGATAGCAAAGATGCCTATTTCGCTAGTGGCGCAGCTTAATTATGTCCCAGCTTAATTATGTCCCACAACACCTCAAGGCTCCAAGATCCAGAACCATATCTGCTAAAGATTGTGGGAAAACAAAAAGTTAGCTGACGCCACAAGCCCTGGAGCCTCTCTGCACGCTTATGTTAGAACCCGAGGTAAGACATGTATTCTTCGGGAAAGAAAAACAACCCATAACGCCTTGCAAAGCACCTTCTGACCCTTGCAGGTTTTACATGCTTGATTCTTATTAATTTGAGGCTTTGCAACCCTCCACCCAATGCTATGAGCCCAGGAGTGGAGCTTCTTCCAGGCCTACGGCACATGCTCTTTGGGTTTGGCTGTTCACCCAGCCTTCTGAGGGTGATCGGGAGCCTGCGTGGGTGGGAGCCGGAATGGAATGATGGGACAACGCGGAGGGGCCAGAGGAGCCTGGCTTGGGTGGGTGACGATGAAAACCAACATGACCCCGACGTGATTTGAACACGCAACCTTCTGATCTGGAGTCAGACGCGCTACCGTTGAGCCACAAGGTCAGCTGTGGTGGCTCTGGAAAGCTTTAGGCTACTCCGGCGTCAATTCTTCAGCGGTTGCCCACAGATTGACCTGGTTGCCCTGATAGCCCTGTGCCAGCTTTGGCCGGCTCTCCCTATGCAAGTTTCGGCCGGTTAGCTCAGTTGGTTAGAGCGTGGTGCTAATAACGCCAAGGTCGCGGGTTCGATCCCTGTACGGGCCATTGCCCTTTTATTCCAACCGCGGTGGATTCCTATGGCCGTCGGCGCTTGGCCTAGTTTTCTTTAACCTACTCAACGGATAGCAAAGATGCCTATTTCGCTAGTGGCGCAGCTTAATTATGTCCCAGCTTAATTATGTCCCACAACACCTCAAGGCTCCAAGATCCAGAACCATATCTGCTAAAGATTGTGGGAAAACAAAAAGTTAGCTGACGCCACAAGCCCTGGAGCCCCTCTGCACGCTTATGTTAGAACCCGAGGTAAGACATGTATTCTTCGGGAAAGAAAAACAACCCATAACGCCTTGCAAAGCACCTTCTGACCCTTGCAGGTTTTACATGCTTGATTCTTATTAATTTGAGGCTTTGCAACCCTCCACCCAATGCTATGAGCCCAGGAGTGGAGCTTCTTCCAGGCCTACGGCACATGCTCTTTGGGTTTGGCTGTTCACCCAGCCTTCTGAGGGTGATCGGGAGCCTGCGTGGGTGGGAGCCGGAATGGAATGATGGGACAACGTGGAGGGGCCAGAGGAGCCTGGCTTGGGTGGGTGACGATGAAAACCAACATGACCCCGACGTGATTTGAACACACAACCTTCTGATCTGGAGTCAGACGCGCTACCGTTGCGCCACGAGATCAGCTGTGGTGGCTCTGGAAAGCTTTAGGCTACTCCGGCGTCAATTCTTCAGCGGTTGCCCACAGATTGACCTGGTTGCCCTGATAGCCCTGTGCCAGCTTTGGCCGGCTCTCCCTATGCAAGTTTTGGCCGGTTAGCTCAGTTGGTTAGAGCGTGGTGCTAATAACGCCAAGGTCGTGGGTTCGATCCCCGTACGGGCCATTGCCCTTTTATTCCAACCGCGGTGGATTCCTATGGCCGTCGGCGCTTGGCCTAGTTTTCTTTAACCTACTCAACGGATAGCAAAGATGCCTATTTCGCTAGTGGCGCAGCTTAATTATGTCCCAGTTTAATTATGTCCCACAACACCTCAAGGCTCCAAGATCCAGAACCATATCTGCTAAAGATTGTGGGAAAACAAAAAGTTAGCTGACGCCACAAGCCCTGGAGCCTCTCTGCACGCTTATGTTAGAACCCGAGGTAAGACATGTATTCTTCGGGAAAGAAAAACAACCCATAACGCCTTGCAAAGCACCTTCTGACCCTTGCAGGTTTTACATGCTTGATTCTTATTAATTTGAGGCTTTGCAACCCTCCACCCAATGCTATGAGCCCAGGAGTGGAGCTTCTTCCAGGCCTACGGCACATGCTCTTTGGGTTTGGCTGTTCACCCAGCCTTCTGAGGGTGATCGGGAGCCTGCGTGGGTGGGAGCCGGAATGGAATGATGGGACAACGCGGAGGGACCAGAGGAGCCTGGCTTGGGTGGGTGACGATGAAAACCAACATGCCCCCGACGTGATATGAACACGCAACCTTCTGATCTGGAGTCAGACGCGCTACCGTTGCGCCACGAGGTCAGCTGTGGTGGCTCTGGAAAGCGTTAGGCTACTCCGGCGTCAATTCTTCAGCGGTTGCCCACAGATTGACCTGGTTGCCCTGATAGCCCTGTGCCAGCTTTGGCCGGCTCTCCCTATGCAAGTTTCGGCCGGTTAGCTCAGTTGGTTAGAGCGTGGTGCTAATAACGCCAAGGTCGTGGGTTCCATCCCCGTACGGGCCATTGCCCTTTTATTCCATCCGCGGTGGATTCCTATGGCCGTCGGCGCTTGGCCTAGTTTTCTTTAACCTACTCAACGGATAGCAAAGATGCCTATTTCGCTAGTGGCGCAGCTTAATTATGTCCCAGCTTAATTATGTCCCACAACACCTCAAGGCTCCAAGATCCAGAACCATATCTGCTAAAGATTGTGGGAAAACAAAAAGTTAGCTGACGCCACAAGCCCTGGAGCCTCTCTGCACGCTTATGTTAGAACCCGAGGTAAGACATGTATTCTTCGGGAAAGAAAAACAACCCATAACGCCTTGCAAAGCACCTTCTGACCCTTGCAGGTTTTACATGCTTGATTCTTATTAATTTGAGGCTTTGCAACCCTCCACCCAATGCTATGAGCCCAGGAGTGGAGCTTCTTCCAGGCCTACGGCACATGCTCTTTGGGTTTGGCTGTTCACCCAGCCTTCTGAGGGTGATCGGGAGCCTGCGTGGGTGGGAGCCGGAATGGAATGATGGGACAACGCGGAGGGGCCAGAGGAGCCTGGCTTGGGTGGGTGACGATGAAAACCAACATGACCCCGACGTGATTTGAACACGCAACCTTCTGATCTGGAGTCAGACGCGCTACCGTTGCGCCACGAGGTCAGCTGTGGTGGCTCTGGAAAGCTTTAGGCTACTCCGGCGTCAATTCTTCAGCGGTTGCCCACAGATTGACCTGGTTGCCCTGATAGCCCTGTGCCAGCTTTGGCCGGCTCTCCCTATGCAAGTTTCGGCCGGTTAGCTCAGTTGGTTAGAGCGTGGTGCTAATAACGCCAAGGTCGCGGGGTCGATCCCCGTACGGGCCATTGCCCTTTTATTCCAACCGCGGTGGATTCCTATGGCCGTCGGCGCTTGGCCTAGTTTTCTTTAACCTACTCAACGGATAGCAAAGATGCCTATTTCGCTAGTGGCGCAGCTTAATTATGTCCCAGCTTAATCATGTCCCACAACACCTCAAGGCTCCAAGATCCAGAACCATATCTGCTAAAGATTGTGGGAAAACAAAAAGTTAGCTGACGCCACAAGCCCTGGAGCCTCTCTGCACGCTTATGTTAGAACCCGAGGTAAGACATGTATTCTTCGGGAAAGAAAAACAACCCATAACGCCTTGCAAAGCACCTTCTGACCCTTGCAGGTTTTACATGCTTGATTCTTATTAATTTGAGGCTTTGCAACCCTCCACCCAATGCTATGAGCCCAGGAGTGGAGCTTCTTCCAGGCCTACGGCACATGCTCTTTGGGTTTGGCTGTTCACCCAGCCTTCTGAGGGTGATCGGGAGCCTGCGTGGGTGGGAGCCGGAATGGAATGATGGGACAACGCAGAGGGGCCAGAGGAGCCTGGCTTGGGTGGGTGACGATGAAAACCAACATGACCCCGACGTGATTTGAACACGCAACCTTCTGATCTGGAGTCAGACGCGCTACCGTTGCGCCACGAGGTCAGCTGTGGTGGCTCTGGAAAGCTTTAGGCTACTCCGGCGTCAATTCTTCAGCGGTTGCCCACAGATTGACCTGGTTGCCCTGATAGCCCTGTGCCAGCCCTGTGCCAGCCCTGTGCCAGCTTTGGCCGGCTCTCCCTATGCAAGTTTCGGCCGGTTAGCTCAGTTGGTTAGAGCGTGGTGCTAATAACGCCAAGGTCGCGGGTTCGATCCCCGTACGGGCCATTGCCCTTTTATTCCAACCGCGGTGGATTCCTATGGCCGTCGGTGCTTGGCCTAGTTTTCTTTAACCTACTCAACTGATAGCAAAGATGCCTATTTCGCTAGTGGCGCAGCTTAATTATGTCCCAGCTTAATTATGTCCCACAACACCTCAAGGCTCCAAGATCCAGAACCATATCTGCTAAAGATTGTGGGAAAACAAAAAGTTAGCTGACGCCACAAGCCCTGGAGCCCCTCTGCACGCTTATGTTAGAACCCGAGGTAAGACATGTATTCTTCGGGAAAGAAAAACAACCCATAACGCCTTGCAAAGCACCTTCTGACCCTTGCAGGTTTTACATGCTTGATTCTTATTAATTTGAGGCTTTGCAACCCTCCACCCAATGCTATGAGCCCAGGAGTGGAGCTTCTTCCAGGCCTACGGCACATGCTCTTTGGGTTTGGCTGTTCACCCAGCCTTCTGAGGGTGATCGGGAGCCTGCGTGGGTGGGAGCCGGAATGGAATGATGGGACAACGTGGAGGGGCCAGAGGAGCCTGGCTTGGGTGGGTGACGATGAAAACCAACATGACCCCGACGTGATTTGAACACACAACCTTCTGATCTGGAGTCAGACGCGCTACCGTTGCGCCACGAGATCAGCTGTGGTGGCTCTGGAAAGCTTTAGGCTACTCCGGCGTCAATTCTTCAGCGGTTGCCCACAGATTGACCTGGTTGCCCTGATAGCCCTGTGCCAGCTTTGGCCGGCTCTCCCTATGCAAGTTTTGGCCGGTTAGCTCAGTTGGTTAGAGCGTGGTGCTAATAACGCCAAGGTCGCGGGTTCGATCCCCGTACGGGCCATTACCCTTTTATTCCAACCGCGGTGGATTCCTATGGCCGTCGGCGCTTGGCCTAGTTTTCTTTAACCTACTCAACGGATAGCAAAGATGCCTATTTCGCTAGTGGCGCAGCTTAATTATGTCCCAGCTTAATTATGTCCCACAACACCTCAAGGCTCCAAGATCCAGAACCATATCTGCTAAAGATTGTGGGAAAACAAAAAGTTAGCTGACGCCACAAGCCCTGGAGCCTCTCTGCACGCTTATGTTAGAACCCGAGGTAAGACATGTATTCTTCGGGAAAGAAAAACAACCCATAACGCCTTGCAAAGCACCTTCTGACCCTTGCAGGTTTTACATGCTTGATTCTTATTAATTTGAGGCTTTGCAACCCTCCACCCAATGCTATGAGCCCAGGAGTGGAGCTTCTTCCAGGCCTACGGCACATGCTCTTTGGGTTTGGCTGTTCACCCAGCCTTCTGAGGGTGATCGGGAGCCTGCGTGGGTGGGAGCCGGAATGGAATGATGGGACAACGCGGAGGGACCAGAGGAGCCTGGCTTGGGTGGGTGACGATGAAAACCAACATGCCCCCGACGTGATATGAACACGCAACCTTCTGATCTGGAGTCAGACGCGCTACCGTTGCGCCACGAGGTCAGCTGTGGTGGCTCTGGAAAGCTTTAGGCTACTCCGGCGTCAATTCTTCAGCGGTTGCCCACAGATTGACCTGGTTGCCCTGATAGCCCTGTGCCAGCTTTGGCCGGCTCTCCCTGTGCAAGTTTCGGCCGGTTAGCTCAGTTGGTTAGAGCGTGGTGCTAATAACGCCAAGGTCGTGGGTTCGATCCCCGTACGGGCCATTGCCCTTTTATTCCATCCGCGGTGGATTCCTATGGCCGTCGGCGCTTGGCCTAGTTTTCTTTAACCTACTCAACGGATAGCAAAGATGCCTATTTCGCTAGTGGCGCAGCTTAATTATGTCCCAGCTTAATTATGTCCCACAACACCTCAAGGCTCCAAGATCCAGAACCATATCTGCTAAAGATTGTGGGAAAACAAAAAGTTAGCTGACGCCACAAGCCCTGGAGCCTCTCTGCACGCTTATGTTAGAACCCGAGGTAAGACATGTATTCTTCGGGAAAGAAAAACAACCCATAACGCCTTGCAAAGCACCTTCTGACCCTTGCAGGTTTTACATGCTCGATTCTTATTAATTTGAGGCTTTGCAACCCTCCACCCAATGCTATGAGCCCAGGAGTGGAGCTTCTTCCAGGCCTAAGGCACATGCTCTTTGGGTTTGGCTGTTCACCCAGCCTTCTGAGGGTGATCGGGAGCCTGCGTGGCTGGGAGCCGGAATGGAATGATGGGACAACGCAGAGGGGCCAGAGGAGCCTGGCTTGGGTGGGTGACGATGAAAACCAACATGCCCCCGACGTGATTTGAACACGCAACCTTCTGATCTGGAGTCAGACGCGCTACCGTTGCGCCACGAGGTCAGCTGTGGTGGCTCTGGAAAGCTTTAGGCTACTCCGGCGTCAATTCTTCAGCGGTTGCCCACAGA
Organism: Lithobates pipiens; assembly: GCF_037356315.1. Lineage (NCBI taxonomy): Eukaryota > Metazoa > Chordata > Amphibia > Anura > Ranidae > Lithobates > Lithobates pipiens. The sequence goes on along the minus strand of NW_027507903.1, from coordinate 609,628,389 downwards.
TTGACCTGGTTGCCCTGATAGCCCTGTGCCAGCTTTGGCCGGCTCTCCCTATGCAAGTTTCGGCCGGTTAGCTCAGTTGGTTAGAGCGTGGTGCTAATAATGCCAATGTCGCGGGTTCGATCCCCGTACGGGCCATTGCCCTTTTATTCCAACCGCGGTGGATTCCTATGGCCGTCGGCGCTTGGCCTAGTTTTCTTTAACCTACTCAACGGATAGCAAAGATGCCTATTTCGCTAGTGGCGCAGCTTAATTATGTCCCAGCTTAATTATGTCCCACAACACCTCAAGGCTCCAAGATCCAGAACCATATCTGCTAAAGATTGTGGGAAAACAAAAAGTTAGCTGACGCCACAAGCCCTGGAGCCTCTCTGCACGCTTATGTTAGAACCCGAGGTAAGACATGTATTCTTCGGGAAAGAAAAACAACCCATAACGCCTTGCAAAGCACCTTCTGACCCTTGCAGGTTTTACATGCTTGATTCTTATTAATTTGAGGCTTTGCAACCCTCCACCCAATGCTATGAGCCCAGGAGTGGAGCTTCTTCCAGGCCTACGGCACATGCTCTTTGGGTTTGGCTGTTCACCCAGCCTTCTGAGGGTGATCGGGAGCCTGCGTGGGTGGGAGCCGGAATGGAATGATGGGACAACGCGGAGGGGCCAGAGGAGCCTGGCTTGGGTGGGTGACGATGAAAACCAACATGACCCCGACGTGATTTGAACACGCAACCTTCTGATCTGGAGTCAGACGCGCTACCGTTGCGCCACGAGGTCAGCTGTGGTGGCTCTGGAAAGCTTTAGGCTACTCCGGCGTCAATTCTTCAGCGGTTGCCCACAGATTGACCTGGTTGCCCTGATAGCCCTGTGCCAGCTTTGGCCGGCTCTCCCTATGCAAGTTTCGGCCGGTTAGCTCAGTTGGTTAGAGCGTGGTGCTAATAATGCCAATGTCGCGGGTTCGATCCCCGTACGGGCCATTGCCCTTTTATTCCAACCGCGGTGGATTCCTATGGCCGTCGGCGCTTGGCCTAGTTTTCTTTAACCTACTCAACGGATAGCAAAGATGCCTATTTCGCTAGTGGCGCAGCTTAATTATGTCCCAGCTTAATTATGTCCCACAACACCTCAAGGCTCCAAGATCCAGAACCATATCTGCTAAAGATTGTGGGAAAACAAAAAGTTAGCTGACGCCACAAGCCCTGGAGCCTCTCTGCACGCTTATGTTAGAACCCGAGGTAAGACATGTATTCTTCGGGAAAGAAAAACAACCCATAACGCCTTGCAAAGCACCTTCTGACCCTTGCAGGTTTTACATGCTTGATTCTTATTAATTTGAGGCTTTGCAACCCTCCACCCAATGCTATGAGCCCAGGAGTGGAGCTTCTTCCAGGCCTACGGCACATGCTCTTTGGGTTTGGCTGTTCACCCAGCCTTCTGAGGGTGATCGGGAGCCTGCGTGGGTGGGAGCCGGAATGGAATGATGGGACAACGCGGAGGGGCCAGAGGAGCCTGGCTTGGGTGGGTGACGATGAAAACCAACATGACCCCGACGTGATTTGAACACGCAACCTTCTGATCTGGAGTCAGACGCGCTACCGTTGCGCCACGAGGTCAGCTGTGGCGGCTCTGGAAAGCTTTAGGCTACTCCGGCGTCAATTCTTCAGCGGTTGCCCACAGATTGACCTGGTTGCCCTGATAGCCCTGATAGCCCTGATAGCCCTGTGCCAGCTTTGGCCGGCTCTCCCTATGCAAGTTTCGGCCGGTTAGCTCAGTTGGTTAGAGCGTGGTGCTAATAACGCCAAGGTCGCGGGTTCAATCCCCGTACGGGCCATTGCCCTTTTATTCCAACCGCGGTGGATTCCTATGGCCGTCGGCGCTTGGCCTAGTTTTCTTTAACCTACTCAACGGATAGCAAAGATGCCTATTTCGCTAGTGGCGCAGCTTAATTATGTCCCAGCTTAATTATGTCCCACAACACCTCAAGGCTCCAAGATCCAGAACCATATCTGCTAAAGATTGTGGGAAAACAAAAAGTTAGCTGACGCCACAAGCCCTGGAGCCTCTCTGCACGCTTATGTTAGAACCCGAGGTAAGACATGTATTCTTTGGGAAAGAAAAACAGCCCATAACGCCTTGCAAAGCACCTTCTGACCCTTGCAGGTTTTACATGCTTGATTCTTATTAATTTGAGGCTTTGCAACCCTCCACCCAATGCTATGAGCCCAGGAGTGGAGCTTCTTCCAGGCCTACGGCACATGCTCTTTGGGTTTGGCTGTTCACCCAGCCTTCTGAGGGTGATCGCGAGCCTGCGTGGGTGGGAGCCAGAATGGAATGATGGGACAACGCGGAGGGGCCAGAGGAGCCTGGCTTGGGTGGGTGACGATGAAAACCAACATGACCCCCGACGTGATTTGAACACGCAACCTTCTGATGTGGAGTCAGACGCGCTACCGTTGCGCCACGAGGTCAGCTGTGGTGGCCCTGGAAAGCTTTAGGCTACTCCGCGTCAATTCTTCAGCGGTTGCCCACAGATTGACCTGGTTGCCCTGATAGCCCTGTGCCAGCTTTGGCCAGCTCTCCCTATGCAAGTTTCGGCCGGTTAGCTCAGTTGGTTAGAGCGTGGTGCTAATAATGCCAAGGTTGCGGGTTCGATCCCCGTACGGGCCATTGCTCTTTTATTCCAACTGCGGTGGATTCCTATGGCCGTCGGCGCTTGGCCTAGTTTTCTTTAACCTACTCAACGGATAGCAAAGATGCCTATTTCGCTAGTGGCGCAGCTTAATTATGTCCCAGCTTAATTATGTCCCACAACACCTCAAGGCTCCAAGATCCAGAACCATATCTGCTAAAGATTGTGGGAAAACAAAAAGTTAGCTGACGCCACAAGCCCTGGAGCCTCTCTGCACGCTTATGTTAGAACCCGAGGTAAGACATGTATTCTTCGGGAAAGAAAAACAACCCATAACGCCTTGCAAAGCACCTTCTGACCCTTGCAGGTTTTACATGCTTGATTCTTATTAATTTCAGGCTTTGCAACCCTCCACCCAATGCTATGAGCCCAGGAGTGGAGCTTCTTCCTGGCCTACGGCACATGCTCTTTGGGTTTGGCTGTTCACCCAGCCTTCTGAGGGTGATCGGGAGCCTGCGTGGGTGGGAGCCGGAATGGAATGATGGGACAACGCGGAGGGGCCAGAGGAGCCTGGCTTGGGTGGGTGACGATGAAAACCAACATGACCCCCGACGTGATTTGAACACGCAACCTTCTGATCTGGAGTCAGACGCGCTACCGTTGCGCCACGAGGTCAGCTGTGGTGGCTCTGGAAAGCTTTAGGCTACTCCGGCGTCAATTCTTCAGCGGTTGCCCACAGATTGACCTGGTTGCCCTGATAGCCCTGTGCCAGCTTTGGCCGGCTCTCCCTATGCAAGTTTCGGCCGGTTAGCTCAGTTGGTTAGAGCGTGGTGCTAATAACGCCAAGGTCGTGGGTTCGATCCCCGTGCGGGCCATTGCCCTTTTATTCCAACCGCGGTGGATTCCTATGGCCGTCGCCGCTTGGCCTAGTTTTCTTTAACCTACTCAACGGATAGCAAAGATGCCTATTTCGCTAGTGGCGCAGCTTAATTATGTCCCAGCTTAATTATGTCCCACAACACCTCAAGGCTCCAAGATCCAGAACCATATCTGCTAAAGATTGTGGGAAAACAAAAAGTTAGCTGACGCCACAAGCCCTGGAGCCTCTCTGCACGCTTATGTTAGAACCCGAGGTAAGACATGTATTCTTCGGGAAAGAAAAACAACCCATAACGCCTTGCAAAGCACCTTCTGACCCTTGCAGGTTTTACATGCTTGATTCTTATTAATTTGAGGCTTTGCAACCCTCCACCCAATGCTATGAGCCCAGGAGTGGAGCTTCTTCCAGGCCTACGGCACATGCTCTTTGGGTTTGGCTGTTCACCCAGCCTTCTGAGGGTGATCGGGAGCCTGCGTGGGTGGGAGCCGGAATGGAATGATGGGACAACGCGGAGGGGCCAGAGGAGCCTGGCTTGGGTGGGTGACGATGAAAACCAACATGACCCCGACGTGATTTGAACACGCAACCTTCTGATCTGGCGTCAGACGCGCTACCGTTGAGCCACGAGGTCAGCTGTGGTGGCTCTGGAAAGCTTTAGGCTACTCCGGCGTCAATTATTCAGCGGTTGCCCACAGATTGACCTGGTTGCCCTGATAGCCCTGTGCCAGCTTTGGCCGGCTCTCCCTATGCAAGTTCTGGCCGGTTAGCTCAGTTGGTTAGAGCGTGGTGCTAATAACGCCAAGGTCGCGGGTTCGATCCCTGTACGGGCCATTGCCCTTTTATTCCAACCGCGGTGGATTCCTATGGCCGTCGGCGCTTGGCCTAGTTTTCTTTAACCTACTCAACGGATAGCAAAGATGCCTATTTCGCTAGTGGCGCAGCTTAATTATGTCCCAGCTTAATTATGTCCCACAACACCTCAAGGCTCCAAGATCCAGAACCATATCTGCTAAAGATTGTGGGAAAACAAAAAGTTAGCTGACGCCACAAGCCCTGGAGCCTCTCTGCACGCTTATGTTAGAACCCGAGGTAAGACATGTATTCTTCGGGAAAGAAAAACAACCCATAACGCCTTGCAAAGCACCTTCTGACCCTTGCAGGTTTTACATGCTTGATTCTTATTAATTTGAGGCTTTGCAACCCTCCACCCAATGCTATGAGCCCAGGAGTGGAGCTTCTTCCAGGCCTACGGCACATGCTCTTTGGGTTTGGCTGTTCACCCAGCCTTCTGAGGGTGATCGGGAGCCTGCGTGGGTGGGAGCCGGAATGGAATGATGGGACAACGCGGAGGGGCCAGAGGAGCCTGGCTTGGGTGGGTGACGATGAAAACCAACATGACCCCGACGTGATTTGAACACGCAACCTTCTGATCTGGAGTCAGACGCGCTACCGTTGCGTCATGAGGTCAGCTGTGGCGGCTCTGGAAAGCTTTAGGCTACTCCGGCGTCAATTCTTCAGCGGTTGCCCACAGATTGACCTGGTTGCCCTGATAGCCCTGTGCCAGCTTTGGCCGGCTCTCCCTATGCAAGTTTTGGCCGGTTAGCTCAGTTGGTTAGAGCGTGGTGCTAATAACGCCAAGGTCGCGGGTTCGATCCCCGTACGGGCCATTGCCCTTTTATTCCAACCGCGGTGGATTCCTATGGCCGTCGGCGCTTGGCCTAGTTTTCTTTAACCTACTCAACGGATAGCAAAGATGCCTATTTCGCTAGTGGCGCAGCTTAATTATGTCCCAGCTTAATTATGTCCCACAACACCTCAAGGCTCCAAGATCCAGAACCATATCTGCTAAAGATTGTGGGAAAACAAAAAGTTAGCTGACGCCACAAGCCCTGGAGCCTCTCTGCACGCTTATGTTAGAACCCGAGGTAAGACATGTATTCTTCGGGAAAGAAAAACAACCCATAACGCCTTGCAAAGCACCTTCTGACCCTTGCAGGTTTTACATGCTTGATTCTTATTAATTTGAAGCTTTGCAACCCTCCACCCAATGCTATGAGCCCAGGAGTGGAGCTTCTTCCTGGCCTACGGCACATGCTCTTTGGGTTTGGCTGTTCACCCAGCCTTCTGAGGGTGATCGGGAGCCTGCGTGGGTGGGAGCCAGAATGGAATGATGGGACAACGCGGAGGGGCCAGAGGAGCCTGGCTTGGGTGGGTGACGATGAAAACCAACATGACCCCGACGTGATTTGAACACGCAACCTTCTGATCTGGAGTCAGACGCGCTACCGTTGCTCCACGAAGTCAGCTGTGGTGGCTCTGCAAAGCTTTAGGCTACTCCGGCGTCAATTCTTCAGCGATTGCCCACAGATTGACCTGGTTGCCCTGATAGCCCTGATAGCCCTGTGCCAGCTTTGGCCAGCTTTGGCCAGTTCTCCCTATGCAAGTTTCGGCCGGTTAGCTCAGTTGGTTAGAGCGTGGTGCTAATAACACCAAGGTCGCGGGTTCGATCCCCGTACGGGCCATTGCTCTTTTATTCCAACTGCGGTGGATTCCTATGGCCGTCGGCGCTTGGCCTAGTTTTCTTTAACCTTCTCAACGCATAGCAAAGATGCCTATTTCGCTAGTGGCGCAGCTTAATTATGTCCCAGCTTAATTATGTCCCACAACACCTCAAGGCTCCAAGATCCAGAACCATATCTGCTAAAGATTGTGGGAAAACAAAAAGTTAGCTGACGCCACAAGCCCTGGAGCCTCTCTGCACGCCTATGTTAGAACTCGAGGTAAGACATGTATTCTTCGGGAAAGAAAAACAACCCATAACGCCTTGCAAAGCACCTTCTGACCCTTGCAGGTTTTACATGCTTGATTCTTATTAATTTCAGGCTTTGCAACCCTCCACCCAATGCTATGAGCCCAGGAGTCGAGCTTCTTCCCGGCCTACGGCACATGCTCTTTGGGTTTGGCTGTTCACCCAGCCTTCTGAGGGTGATCGGGAGCCTGCGTGGGTGGGAGCCGGAATGGAATGATGGGACAACGCGGAGGGGCCAGAGGAGCCTGGCTTGGGTGGGTGACAATGAAATCCAACATGACCCCGACATGATTTGAACACGCAACCTTCTGATCTGGAGTCAGACACGCTACCGTTGCGCCACGAGGTCAGCTGTGGTGGCCCTGGAAAGCTTTAGGCTACTCCGGCGTCAATTCTTCAGCGGTTGCCCACAGATTGACCTGGTTGCCCTGATAGCCCTGTGCCAGCTTTGGCCGGCTCTCCCTATGCAAGTTTCGGCCGGTTAGCTCAGTTGGTTAGAGCGTGGTGCTAATAATGCCAAGGTCGCGGGTTCGATCCCCGTACGGGCCATTGCCCTTTCATTCCAACCGCGGTGGATTCCTATGGCCGTCGGCGCTTGGCCTAGTTTTCTTTAACCTACTCAACGGATAGCAAAGATGCCTATTTCGCTAGTGGCGCAGCTTAATTATGTCCCAGCTTAATTATGTCCCACAACACCTCAAGGCTCCAAGATCCAGAACCATATCTGCTAAAGATTGTGGGAAAACAAAAAGTTAGCTGACGCCACAAGCCCTGGAGCCTCTCTGCACGCTTATGTTAGAACCCGAGGTAAGACATGTATTCTTCGGGGAAGAAAAACAACCCATAACGCCTTGCAAAGCACCTTCTGACCATTGCAGGTTTTACATGCTTGATTCTTATTAATTTGAGGCTTTGCAACCCTCCACCCAATGCTATGAGCCCAGGAGTGGAGCTTCTTCCAGGCCTACGGCACATGCTCTTTGGGTTTGGCTGTTCACCCAACCTTCTGAGGGTGATCGGGAGCCTGCGTGGGTGGGAGCCGGAATGGAATGATGGGACAACGCGGAGGGGCCAGAGGAGCCTGGCTTGGGTGGGTGACGATGAAAACCAACATGACCCCGACGTGATTTGAACACGCAACCTTCTGATCTGGAGTCAGACGCGCTACCGTTGCGCCATGAGGTCAGCTGTGGCGGCTCTGGAAAGCTTTAGGCTACTCCGGCGTCAATTCTTCAGCGGTTGCCCACAGATTGACCTGGTTGCCCTGATAGCCCTGTGCCAGCTTTGGCCGGCTCTCCCTATGCAAGTTTCGGCCGGTTAGCTCAGTTGGTTAGAGCGTGGTGCTAATAACGCCAAGGTCGCGGGTTCGATCCCCGTACGGGCCATTGCCCTTTTATTCCAACCGCGGTGGATTCCTATGGCCGTCGGCGCTTGGCCTAGTTTTCTTTAACCTACTCAACGGATAGCAAAGATGCCTATTTCGCTAGTGGCGCAGCTTAATTATGTCCCAGCTTAATTATGTCCCACAACACCTCAAGGCTCCAAGATCCAGAACCATATCTGCTAAAGATTGTGGGAAAACAAAAAGTTAGCTGACGCCACAAGCCCTGGAGCCTCTCTGCACGCTTATGTTAGAACCCGAGGTAAGACATGTATTCTTCGGGAAAGAAAAACAGCCCATAACGCCTTGCAAAGCACCTTCTGACCCTTGCAGGTTTTACATGCTTGATTCTTATTAATTTGAGGCTTTGCAACCCTCCACCCAATGCTATGAGCCCAGGAGTGGAGCTTCTTCCAGGCCTACGGCACATGCTCTTTGGGTTTGGCTGTTCACCCAGCCTTCTGAGGGTGATCGGGAGCCTGCGTGGGTGGGAGCCGGAATGGAATGATGGGACAACGCGGAGGGGCCAGAGGAGCCTGGCTTGGGTGGGTGACGATGAAAACCAACATGACCCCGACGTGATTTGAACACGCAATCTTCTGATGTGGAGTCAGACGCGCTACCGTTGCGCCACGAGGTCAGCTGTGGTGGCCCTGGAAAGCTTTAGGCTACTCCGGCGTCAATTCTTCAGCGGTTGCCCACAGATTGACCTGGTTGCCCTGATAGCCCTGTGCCAGCTTTGGCCGGCTCACCCTATGCAAGTTTCGGCCGGTTAGCTCAGTTGGTTAGAGCGTGGTGCTAATAACGCCAAGGTCGCGGGTTCGATCCCCGTACGGGCCATTGCCCTTTCATTCCAACCGCGGTGGATTCCTATGGCCGTCGGCGCTTGGCCTAGTTTTCTTTAACCTACTCAACGGATAGCAAAGATGCCTATTTCGCTAGTGGCGCAGCTTAATTATGTCCCAGCTTAATTATGTCCCACAACACCTCAAGGCTCCAAGATCCAGAACCATATCTGCTAAAGATTGTGGGAAAACAAAAAGTTAGCTGACGCCACAAGCCCTGGAGCCTCTCTGCACGCTTATGTTAGAACCCGAGGTAAGACATGTATTCTTCGGGAAAGAAAAACAACCCATAACGCCTTGCAAAGCACCTTCTGACCCTTGCAGGTTTTACATGCTTGATTCTTATTAATTTGAGGCTTTGCAACCCTCCACCCAATGCTATGAGCCCAGGAGTGGAGCTTCTTCCAGGCCTACGGCACATGCTCTTTGGGTTTGGCTGTTCACCCAGCCTTCTGAGGGTGATCGGGAGCCTGCGTGGGTGGGAGCCGGAATGGAATGATGGGACAACGCGGAGGGGCCAGAGGAGCCTGGCTTGGGTGGGTGACGATGAAAACCAACATGACCCCGACGTGATTTGAACACGCAACCTTCTGATCTGGAGTCAGACGCGCTACCGTTGCGCCACGAGGTCAGCTGTGGTGGCTCTGGAAAGCTTTAGGCTACTCCGGCGTCAATTCTTCAGCGGTTGCCCACAGATTGACCTGGTTGCCCTGATAGCCCTGTGCCAGCTTTGGCCGGCTCTCCCTGTGCAAGTTTCGGCCGGTTAGCTCAGTTGGTTAGAGCGTGGTGCTAATAACGCCAAGGTCGTGGGTTCGATCCCCGTACGGGCCATTGCCCTTTTATTCCATCCGCGGTGGATTCCTATGGCCGTCGGCGCTTGGCCTAGTTTTCTTTAACCTACTCAACGGATAGCAAAGATGCCTATTTCGCTAGTGGCGCAGCTTAATTATGTCCCAGCTTAATTATGTCCCACAACACCTCAAGGCTCCAAGATCCAGAACCATATCTGCTAAAGATTGTGGGAAAACAAAAAGTTAGCTGACGCCACAAGCCCTGGAGCCTCTCTGCACGCTTATGTTAGAACCCGAGGTAAGACATGTATTCTTCGGGAAAGAAAAACAACCCATAACGCCTTGCAAAGCACCTTCTGACCCTTGCAGGTTTTACATGCTCGATTCTTATTAATTTGAGGCTTTGCAACCCTCCACCCAATGCTATGAGCCCAGGAGTGGAGCTTCTTCCAGGCCTAAGGCACATGCTCTTTGGGTTTGGCTGTTCACCCAGCCTTCTGAGGGTGATCGGGAGCCTGCGTGGCTGGGAGCCGGAATGGAATGATGGGACAACGCAGAGGGGCCAGAGGAGCCTGGCTTGGGTGGGTGACGATGAAAACCAACATGCCCCCGACGTGATTTGAACACGCAACCTTCTGATCTGGAGTCAGACGCGCTACCGTTGCGCCACGAGGTCAGCTGTGGTGGCTCTGGAAAGCTTTAGGCTACTCCGGCGTCAATTCTTCAGCGGTTGCCCACAGATTGACCTGGTTGCCCTGATAGCCCTGTGCCAGCTTTGGCCGGCTCTCCCTATGCAAGTTTCGGCCGGTTAGCTCAGTTGGTTAGAGCGTGGTGCTAATAATGCCAATGTCGCGGGTTCGATCCCCGTACGGGCCATTGCCCTTTTATTCCAACCGCGGTGGATTCCTATGGCCGTCGGCGCTTGGCCTAGTTTTCTTTAACCTACTCAACGGATAGCAAAGATGCCTATTTCGCTAGTGGCGCAGCTTAATTATGTCCCAGCTTAATTATGTCCCACAACACCTCAAGGCTCCAAGATCCAGAACCATATCTGCTAAAGATTGTGGGAAAACAAAAAGTTAGCTGACGCCACAAGCCCTGGAGCCTCTCTGCACGCTTATGTTAGAACCCGAGGTAAGACATGTATTCTTCGGGAAAGAAAAACAACCCATAACGCCTTGCAAAGCACCTTCTGACCCTTGCAGGTTTTACATGCTTGATTCTTATTAATTTGAGGCTTTGCAACCCTCCACCCAATGCTATGAGCCCAGGAGTGGAGCTTCTTCCAGGCCTACGGCACATGCTCTTTGGGTTTGGCTGTTCACCCAGCCTTCTGAGGGTGATCGGGAGCCTGCGTGGGTGGGAGCCGGAATGGAATGATGGGACAACGCGGAGGGGCCAGAGGAGCCTGGCTTGGGTGGGTGACGATGAAAACCAACATGACCCCGACGTGATTTGAACACGCAACCTTCTGATCTGGAGTCAGACGCGCTACCGTTGCGCCACGAGGTCAGCTGTGGTGGCTCTGGAAAGCTTTAGGCTACTCCGGCGTCAATTCTTCAGCGGTTGCCCACAGATTGACCTGGTTGCCCTGATAGCCCTGTGCCAGCTTTGGCCGGCTCTCCCTATGCAAGTTTCGGCCGGTTAGCTCAGTTGGTTAGAGCGTGGTGCTAATAATGCCAATGTCGCGGGTTCGATCCCCGTACGGGCCATTGCCCTTTTATTCCAACCGCGGTGGATTCCTATGGCCGTCGGCGCTTGGCCTAGTTTTCTTTAACCTACTCAACGGATAGCAAAGATGCCTATTTCGCTAGTGGCGCAGCTTAATTATGTCCCAGCTTAATTATGTCCCACAACACCTCAAGGCTCCAAGATCCAGAACCATATCTGCTAAAGATTGTGGGAAAACAAAAAGTTAGCTGACGCCACAAGCCCTGGAGCCTCTCTGCACGCTTATGTTAGAACCCGAGGTAAGACATGTATTCTTCGGGAAAGAAAAACAACCCATAACGCCTTGCAAAGCACCTTCTGACCCTTGCAGGTTTTACATGCTTGATTCTTATTAATTTGAGGCTTTGCAACCCTCCACCCAATGCTATGAGCCCAGGAGTGGAGCTTCTTCCAGGCCTACGGCACATGCTCTTTGGGTTTGGCTGTTCACCCAGCCTTCTGAGGGTGATCGGGAGCCTGCGTGGGTGGGAGCCGGAATGGAATGATGGGACAACGCGGAGGGGCCAGAGGAGCCTGGCTTGGGTGGGTGACGATGAAAACCAACATGACCCCGACGTGATTTGAACACGCAACCTTCTGATCTGGAGTCAGACGCGCTACCGTTGCGCCACGAGGTCAGCTGTGGCGGCTCTGGAAAGCTTTAGGCTACTCCGGCGTCAATTCTTCAGCGGTTGCCCACAGATTGACCTGGTTGCCCTGATAGCCCTGATAGCCCTGATAGCCCTGTGCCAGCTTTGGCCGGCTCTCCCTATGCAAGTTTCGGCCGGTTAGCTCAGTTGGTTAGAGCGTGGTGCTAATAACGCCAAGGTCGCGGGTTCAATCCCCGTACGGGCCATTGCCCTTTTATTCCAACCGCGGTGGATTCCTATGGCCGTCGGCGCTTGGCCTAGTTTTCTTTAACCTACTCAACGGATAGCAAAGATGCCTATTTCGCTAGTGGCGCAGCTTAATTATGTCCCAGCTTAATTATGTCCCACAACACCTGAAGGCTCCAAGATCCAGAACCATATCTGCTAAAGATTGTGGGAAAACAAAAAGTTAGCTGACGCCACAAGCCCTGGAGCCTCTCTGCACGCTTATGTTAGAACCCGAGGTAAGACATGTATTCTTCGGGAAAGAAAAACAGCCCATAACGCCTTGCAAAGCACCTTCTGACCCTTGCAGGTTTTACATGCTTGATTCTTATTAATTTGAGGCTTTGCAACCCTCCACCCAATGCTATGAGCCCAGGAGTGGAGCTTCTTCCAGGCCTACGGCACATGCTCTTTGGGTTTGGCTGTTCACCCAGCCTTCTGAGGGTGATCGCGAGCCTGCGTGGGTGGGAGCCAGAATGGAATGATGGGACAACGCGGAGGGGCCAGAGGAGCCTGGCTTGGGTGGGTGACGATGAAAACCAACATGACCCCCGACGTGATTTGAACACGCAACCTTCTGATGTGGAGTCAGACGCGCTACCGTTGCGCCACGAGGTCAGCTGTGGTGGCCCTGGAAAGCTTTAGGCTACTCCGCGTCAATTCTTCAGCGGTTGCCCACAGATTGACCTGGTTGCCCTGATAGCCCTGTGCCAGCTTTGGCCAGCTCTCCCTATGCAAGTTTCGGCCGGTTAGCTCAGTTGGTTAGAGCGTGGTGCTAATAATGCCAAGGTTGCGGGTTCGATCCCCGTACGGGCCATTGCTCTTTTATTCCAACTGCGGTGGATTCCTATGGCCGTCGGCGCTTGGCCTAGTTTTCTTTAACCTACTCAACGGATAGCAAAGATGCCTATTTCGCTAGTGGCGCAGCTTAATTATGTCCCAGCTTAATTATGTCCCACAACACCTCAAGGCTCCAAGATCCAGAACCATATCTGCTAAAGATTGTGGGAAAACAAAAAGTTAGCTGACGCCACAAGCCCTGGAGCCTCTCTGCACGCTTATGTTAGAACCCGAGGTAAGACATGTATTCTTCGGGAAAGAAAAACAACCCATAACGCCTTGCAAAGCACCTTCTGACCCTTGCAGGTTTTACATGCTTGATTCTTATTAATTTCAGGCTTTGCAACCCTCCACCCAATGCTATGAGCCCAGGAGTGGAGCTTCTTCCTGGCCTACGGCACATGCTCTTTGGGTTTGGCTGTTCACCCAGCCTTCTGAGGGTGATCGGGAGCCTGCGTGGGTGGGAGCCGGAATGGAATGATGGGACAACGCGGAGGGGCCAGAGGAGCCTGGCTTGGGTGGGTGACGATGAAAACCAACATGACCCCCGACGTGATTTGAACACGCAACCTTCTGATCTGGAGTCAGACGCGCTACCGTTGCGCCACGAGGTCAGCTGTGGTGGCTCTGGAAAGCTTTAGGCTACTCCGGCGTCAATTCTTCAGCGGTTGCCCACAGATTGACCTGGTTGCCCTGATAGCCCTGTGCCAGCTTTGGCCGGCTCTCCCTATGCAAGTTTCGGCCGGTTAGCTCAGTTGGTTAGAGCGTGGTGCTAATAACGCCAAGGTCGTGGGTTCGATCCCCGTGCGGGCCATTGCCCTTTTATTCCAACCGCGGTGGATTCCTATGGCCGTCGCCGCTTGGCCTAGTTTTCTTTAACCTACTCAACGGATAGCAAAGATGCCTATTTCGCTAGTGGCGCAGCTTAATTATGTCCCAGCTTAATTATGTCCCACAACACCTCAAGGCTCCAAGATCCAGAACCATATCTGCTAAAGATTGTGGGAAAACAAAAAGTTAGCTGACGCCACAAGCCCTGGAGCCTCTCTGCACGCTTATGTTAGAACCCGAGGTAAGACATGTATTCTTCGGGAAAGAAAAACAACCCATAACGCCTTGCAAAGCACCTTCTGACCCTTGCAGGTTTTACATGCTTGATTCTTATTAATTTGAGGCTTTGCAACCCTCCACCCAATGCTATGAGCCCAGGAGTGGAGCTTCTTCCAGGCCTACGGCACATGCTCTTTGGGTTTGGCTGTTCACCCAGCCTTCTGAGGGTGATCGGGAGCCTGCGTGGGTGGGAGCCGGAATGGAATGATGGGACAACGCGGAGGGGCCAGAGGAGCCTGGCTTGGGTGGGTGACGATGAAAACCAACATGACCCCGACGTGATTTGAACACGCAACCTTCTGATCTGGCGTCAGACGCGCTACCGTTGAGCCACGAGGTCAGCTGTGGTGGCTCTGGAAAGCTTTAGGCTACTCCGGCGTCAATTATTCAGCGGTTGCCCACAGATTGACCTGGTTGCCCTGATAGCCCTGTGCCAGCTTTGGCCGGCTCTCCCTATGCAAGTTCTGGCCGGTTAGCTCAGTTGGTTAGAGCGTGGTGCTAATAACGCCAAGGTCGCGGGTTCGATCCCTGTACGGGCCATTGCCCTTTTATTCCAACCGCGGTGGATTCCTATGGCCGTCGGCGCTTGGCCTAGTTTTCTTTAACCTACTCAACGGATAGCAAAGATGCCTATTTCGCTAGTGGCGCAGCTTAATTATGTCCCAGCTTAATTATGTCCCACAACACCTCAAGGCTCCAAGATCCAGAACCATATCTGCTAAAGATTGTGGGAAAACAAAAAGTTAGCTGACGCCACAAGCCCTGGAGCCTCTCTGCACGCTTATGTTAGAACCCGAGGTAAGACATGTATTCTTCGGGAAAGAAAAACAACCCATAACGCCTTGCAAAGCACCTTCTGACCCTTGCAGGTTTTACATGCTTGATTCTTATTAATTTGAGGCTTTGCAACCCTCCACCCAATGCTATGAGCCCAGGAGTGGAGCTTCTTCCAGGCCTACGGCACATGCTCTTTGGGTTTGGCTGTTCACCCAGCCTTCTGAGGGTGATCGGGAGCCTGCGTGGGTGGGAGCCGGAATGGAATGATGGGACAACGCGGAGGGGCCAGAGGAGCCTGGCTTGGGTGGGTGACGATGAAAACCAACATGACCCCGACGTGATTTGAACACGCAACCTTCTGATCTGGAGTCAGACGCGCTACCGTTGCGTCATGAGGTCAGCTGTGGCGGCTCTGGAAAGCTTTAGGCTACTCCGGCGTCAATTCTTCAGCGGTTGCCCACAGATTGACCTGGTTGCCCTGATAGCCCTGTGCCAGCTTTGGCCGGCTCTCCCTATGCAAGTTTTGGCCGGTTAGCTCAGTTGGTTAGAGCGTGGTGCTAATAACGCCAAGGTCGCGGGTTCGATCCCCGTACGGGCCATTGCCCTTTTATTCCAACCGCGGTGGATTCCTATGGCCGTCGGCGCTTGGCCTAGTTTTCTTTAACCTACTCAACGGATAGCAAAGATGCCTATTTCGCTAGTGGCGCAGCTTAATTATGTCCCAGCTTAATTATGTCCCACAACACCTCAAGGCTCCAAGATCCAGAACCATATCTGCTAAAGATTGTGGGAAAACAAAAAGTTAGCTGACGCCACAAGCCCTGGAGCCTCTCTGCACGCTTATGTTAGAACCCGAGGTAAGACATGTATTCTTCGGGAAAGAAAAACAACCCATAACGCCTTGCAAAGCACCTTCTGACCCTTGCAGGTTTTACATGCTTGATTCTTATTAATTTGAAGCTTTGCAACCCTCCACCCAATGCTATGAGCCCAGGAGTGGAGCTTCTTCCTGGCCTACGGCACATGCTCTTTGGGTTTGGCTGTTCACCCAGCCTTCTGAGGGTGATCGGGAGCCTGCGTGGGTGGGAGCCAGAATGGAATGATGGGACAACGCGGAGGGGCCAGAGGAGCCTGGCTTGGGTGGGTGACGATGAAAACCAACATGACCCCGACGTGATTTGAACACGCAACCTTCTGATCTGGAGTCAGACGCGCTACCGTTGCTCCACGAAGTCAGCTGTGGTGGCTCTGCAAAGCTTTAGGCTACTCCGGCGTCAATTCTTCAGCGATTGCCCACAGATTGACCTGGTTGCCCTGATAGCCCTGATAGCCCTGTGCCAGCTTTGGCCAGCTTTGGCCAGTTCTCCCTATGCAAGTTTCGGCCGGTTAGCTCAGTTGGTTAGAGCGTGGTGCTAATAACACCAAGGTCGCGGGTTCGATCCCCGTACGGGCCATTGCTCTTTTATTCCAACTGCGGTGGATTCCTATGGCCGTCGGCGCTTGGCCTAGTTTTCTTTAACCTTCTCAACGCATAGCAAAGATGCCTATTTCGCTAGTGGCGCAGCTTAATTATGTCCCAGCTTAATTATGTCCCACAACACCTCAAGGCTCCAAGATCCAGAACCATATCTGCTAAAGATTGTGGGAAAACAAAAAGTTAGCTGACGCCACAAGCCCTGGAGCCTCTCTGCACGCCTATGTTAGAACTCGAGGTAAGACATGTATTCTTCGGGAAAGAAAAACAACCCATAACGCCTTGCAAAGCACCTTCTGACCCTTGCAGGTTTTACATGCTTGATTCTTATTAATTTCAGGCTTTGCAACCCTCCACCCAATGCTATGAGCCCAGGAGTCGAGCTTCTTCCCGGCCTACGGCACATGCTCTTTGGGTTTGGCTGTTCACCCAGCCTTCTGAGGGTGATCGGGAGCCTGCGTGGGTGGGAGCCGGAATGGAATGATGGGACAACGCGGAGGGGCCAGAGGAGCCTGGCTTGGGTGGGTGACAATGAAATCCAACATGACCCCGACATGATTTGAACACGCAACCTTCTGATCTGGAGTCAGACACGCTACCGTTGCGCCACGAGGTCAGCTGTGGTGGCCCTGGAAAGCTTTAGGCTACTCCGGCGTCAATTCTTCAGCGGTTGCCCACAGATTGACCTGGTTGCCCTGATAGCCCTGTGCCAGCTTTGGCCGGCTCTCCCTATGCAAGTTTCGGCCGGTTAGCTCAGTTGGTTAGAGCGTGGTGCTAATAATGCCAAGGTCGCGGGTTCGATCCCCGTACGGGCCATTGCCCTTTCATTCCAACCGCGGTGGATTCCTATGGCCGTCGGCGCTTGGCCTAGTTTTCTTTAACCTACTCAACGGATAGCAAAGATGCCTATTTCGCTAGTGGCGCAGCTTAATTATGTCCCAGCTTAATTATGTCCCACAACACCTCAAGGCTCCAAGATCCAGAACCATATCTGCTAAAGATTGTGGGAAAACAAAAAGTTAGCTGACGCCACAAGCCCTGGAGCCTCTCTGCACGCTTATGTTAGAACCCGAGGTAAGACATGTATTCTTCGGGGAAGAAAAACAACCCATAACGCCTTGCAAAGCACCTTCTGACCATTGCAGGTTTTACATGCTTGATTCTTATTAATTTGAGGCTTTGCAACCCTCCACCCAATGCTATGAGCCCAGGAGTGGAGCTTCTTCCAGGCCTACGGCACATGCTCTTTGGGTTTGGCTGTTCACCCAACCTTCTGAGGGTGATCGGGAGCCTGCGTGGGTGGGAGCCGGAATGGAATGATGGGACAACGCGGAGGGGCCAGAGGAGCCTGGCTTGGGTGGGTGACGATGAAAACCAACATGACCCCGACGTGATTTGAACACGCAACCTTCTGATCTGGAGTCAGACGCGCTACCGTTGCGCCATGAGGTCAGCTGTGGCGGCTCTGGAAAGCTTTAGGCTACTCCGGCGTCAATTCTTCAGCGGTTGCCCACAGATTGACCTGGTTGCCCTGATAGCCCTGTGCCAGCTTTGGCCGGCTCTCCCTATGCAAGTTTCGGCCGGTTAGCTCAGTTGGTTAGAGCGTGGTGCTAATAACGCCAAGGTCGCGGGTTCGATCCCCGTACGGGCCATTGCCCTTTTATTCCAACCGCGGTGGATTCCTATGGCCGTCGGCGCTTGGCCTAGTTTTCTTTAACCTACTCAACGGATAGCAAAGATGCCTATTTCGCTAGTGGCGCAGCTTAATTATGTCCCAGCTTAATTATGTCCCACAACACCTCAAGGCTCCAAGATCCAGAACCATATCTGCTAAAGATTGTGGGAAAACAAAAAGTTAGCTGACGCCACAAGCCCTGGAGCCTCTCTGCACGCTTATGTTAGAACCCGAGGTAAGACATGTATTCTTCGGGAAAGAAAAACAGCCCATAACGCCTTGCAAAGCACCTTCTGACCCTTGCAGGTTTTACATGCTTGATTCTTATTAATTTGAGGCTTTGCAACCCTCCACCCAATGCTATGAGCCCAGGAGTGGAGCTTCTTCCAGGCCTACGGCACATGCTCTTTGGGTTTGGCTGTTCACCCAGCCTTCTGAGGGTGATCGGGAGCCTGCGTGGGTGGGAGCCGGAATGGAATGATGGGACAACGCGGAGGGGCCAGAGGAGCCTGGCTTGGGTGGGTGACGATGAAAACCAACATGACCCCGACGTGATTTGAACACGCAATCTTCTGATGTGGAGTCAGACGCGCTACCGTTGCGCCACGAGGTCAGCTGTGGTGGCCCTGGAAAGCTTTAGGCTACTCCGGCGTCAATTCTTCAGCGGTTGCCCACAGATTGACCTGGTTGCCCTGATAGCCCTGTGCCAGCTTTGGCCGGCTCACCCTATGCAAGTTTCGGCCGGTTAGCTCAGTTGGTTAGAGCGTGGTGCTAATAACGCCAAGGTCGCGGGTTCGATCCCCGTACGGGCCATTGCCCTTTCATTCCAACCGCGGTGGATTCCTATGGCCGTCGGCGCTTGGCCTAGTTTTCTTTAACCTACTCAACGGATAGCAAAGATGCCTATTTCGCTAGTGGCGCAGCTTAATTATGTCCCAGCTTAATTATGTCCCACAACACCTCAAGGCTCCAAGATCCAGAACCATATCTGCTAAAGATTGTGGGAAAACAAAAAGTTAGCTGACGCCACAAGCCCTGGAGCCTCTCTGCACGCTTATGTTAGAACCCGAGGTAAGACATGTATTCTTCGGGAAAGAAAAACAACCCATAACGCCTTGCAAAGCACCTTCTGACCCTTGCAGGTTTTACATGCTTGATTCTTATTAATTTGAGGCTTTGCAACCCTCCACCCAATGCTATGAGCCCAGGAGTGGAGCTTCTTCCAGGCCTACGGCACATGCTCTTTGGGTTTGGCTGTTCACCCAGCCTTCTGAGGGTGATCGGGAGCCTGCGTGGGTGGGAGCCGGAATGGAATGATGGGACAACGCGGAGGGGCCAGAGGAGCCTGGCTTGGGTGGGTGACGATGAAAACCAACATGACCCCGACGTGATTTGAACACGCAACCTTCTGATCTGGAGTCAGACGCGCTACCGTTGCGCCACGAGGTCAGCTGTGGTGGCTCTGGAAAGCTTTAGGCTACTCCGGCGTCAATTCTTCAGCGGTTGCCCACAGATTGACCTGGTTGCCCTGATAGCCCTGTGCCAGCTTTGGCCGGCACTCCCTATGCAAGTTTCGGCCGGTTAGCTCAGTTGGTTAGAGCGTGGTGCTAATAACGCCAAGGTCGCGGGTTCGATCCCCGTACGGGCCATTGCCCTTTTATTCCAACCGCGGTGGATTCCTATGGCCGTCGGCGCTTGGCCTAGTTTTCTTTAACCTACTCAACGGATAGCAAAGATGCCTATTTCGCTAGTGGCGCAGCTTAATTATGTCCCAGCTTAATTATGTCCCACAACACCTCAAGGCTCCAAGATCCAGAACCATATCTGCTAAAGATTGTGGGAAAACAAAAAGTTAGCTGACGCCACAAGCCCTGGAGCCTCTCTGCACGCTTATGTTAGAACCCGAGGTAAGACATGTATTCTTCGGGAAAGAAAAACAACCCATAACGCCTTGCAAAGTACCTTCTGACCCTTGCAGGTTTTACATGCTTGATTCTTATTAATTTGAGGCTTTGCAACCCTCCACCCAATGCTATGAGCCCAGGAGTGGAGCTTCTTCCAGGCCTACGGCACATGCTCTTTGGGTTTGGCTGTTCACCCAGCCTTCTGAGGGTGATCGGGAGCCTGCGTGGGTGGGAGCCGGAATGGAATGATGGGACAACGCGGAGGGGCCAGAGGAGCCTGGCTTGGGTGGGTGACGATGAAAACCAACATGATCCCGACGTGATTTGAAATCGCAACCTTCTGATCTGGAGTCAGACGCGCTACCGTTGCGCCACGAGGTCAGCTGTGGTGGCTCTGGAAAGCTTTAGGCTACTCCGGCGTCAATTCTTCAGCGGTTGCCCACAGATTGACCTGGTTGCCCACAGATTGACCTTGTTGCCCTGATAGCCCTGTGCCAGCTTTGGCCGGCTCTCCCTATGCAAGTTTCGGCCGGTTAGCTCAGTTGGTTAGAGCGTGGTGCTAATAACGCCAAGGTCGCGGGTTCGATCCCCGTACGGGCCATTGCCCTTTTATTCCAACCGCGGTGGATTCCTATGGCCGTCGGCGCTTGGCCTAGTTTTCTTTAACCTACTCAACGGATAGCAAAGATGCCTATTTCGCTAGTGGCGCAGCTTAATTATGTCCCAGCTTAATTATGTCCCACAACACCTCAAGGCTCCAAGATCCAGAACCATATCTGCTAAAGATTGTGGGAAAACAAAAAGTTAGCTGACGCCACAAGCCCTGGAGCCTCTCTGCACGCTTATGTTAGAACCCGAGGTAAGACATGTATTCTTCGGGAAAGAAAAACAACCCATAACGCCTTGCAAAGCACCTTCTGACCCTTGCAGGTTTTACATGCTTGATTCTTATTAATTTGAGGCTTTGCAACCCTCCACCCAATGCTATGAGCCCAGGAGTGGAGCTTCTTCCAGGCCTACGGCACATGCTCTTTGGGTTTGGCTGTTCACCCAGCCTTCTGAGGGTGATCGGGAGCCTGCGTGGGTGGGAGCCGGAATGGAATGATGGGACAACGCGGAGGGGCCAGAGGAGCCTGGCTTGGGTGGGTGACGATGAAAACCAACATGATCCCGACGTGATTTGAACTCGCAACCTTCTGATCTGGAGTCAGACGCGCTACCGTTGCGCCACGAGGTCAGCTGTGGTGGCTCTGGAAAGCTTTAGGCTACTCCGGCGTCAATTCTTCAGCGGTTGCCCACAGATTGACCTGGTTGCCCACAGATTGACCTTGTTGCCCTGATAGCCCTGTGCCAGCTTTGGCCGGCTCTCCCTATGCAAGTTTCGGCCGGTTAGCTCAGTTGGTTAGAGCGTGGTGCTAATAACGCCAAGGTCGCGGGTTCGATCCCCGTACGGGCCATTGCCCTTTTATTCCAACCGCGGTGGATTCCTATGGCCGTCGGCGCTTGGCCTAGTTTTCTTTAACCTACTCAACGGATAGCAAAGATGCCTATTTCGCTAGTGGCGCAGCTTAATTATGTCCCAGCTTAATTATGTCCCACAACACCTCAAGGCTCCAAGATCCAGAACCATATCTGCTAAAGATTGTGGGAAAACAAAAAGTTAGCTGACGCCACAAGCCCTGGAGCCTCTCTGCACGCTTATGTTAGAACCCGAGGTAAGACATGTATTCTTCGGGAAAGAAAAACAACCCATAACGCCTTGCAAAGTACCTTCTGACCCTTGCAGGTTTTACATGCTTGATTCTTATTAATTTGAGGCTTTGCAACCCTCCACCCAATGCTATGAGCCCAGGAGTGGAGCTTCTTCCAGGCCTACGGCACATGCTCTTTGGGTTTGGCTGTTCACCCAGCCTTCTGAGGGTGATCGGGAGCCTGCGTGGGTGGGAGCCGGAATGGAATGATGGGACAACGCGGAGGGGCCAGAGGAGCCTGGCTTGGGTGGGTGACGATGAAAACCAACATGATCCCGACGTGATTTGAACTCGCAACCTTCTGATCTGGAGTCAGACGCGCTACCGTTGCGCCACGAGGTCAGCTGTGGTGGCTCTGGAAAGCTTTAGGCTACTCCGGCGTCAATTCTTCAGCGGTTGCCCACAGATTGACCTGGTTGCCCTGATAGCCCTGTGCCAGCTTTGGCCGGCTCTCCCTATGCAAGTTTCGGCCGGTTAGCTCAGTTGGTTAGAGCGTGGTGCTAATAACGCCATGGTCGCGGGTTCGATCCCCGTACGGGCCATTGCCCTTTTATTCCAACCGCGGTGGATTCCTATGGCCGTCGGCGCTTGGCCTAGTTTTCTTTAACCTACTCAACGGATAGCAAAGATGCCTATTTCGCTAGTGGCGCAGCTTAATTATGTCCCAGCTTAATTATGTCCCACAACACCTCAAGGCTCCAAGATCCAGAACCATATCTGCTAAAGATTGTGGGAAAACAAAAAGTTAGCTGACGCCACAAGCCCTGGAGCCTCTCTGCACGCTTATGTTAGAACCCGAGGTAAGACATGTATTCTTCGGGAAAGAAAAACAACCCATAACGCCTTGCAAAGCACCTTCTGACCCTTGCAGGTTTTTACATGCTTGATTCTTATTAATTTGAGGCTTTGCAACCCTCCACCCAATGCTATGAGCCCAGGAGTGGAGCTTCTTCCAGGCCTACGGCACATGCTCTTTGGGTTTGGCTGTTCACCCAGCCTTCTGAGGGTGATCGGGAGCCTGCGTGGGTGGGAGCAGGAATGGAATGATGGGACAACGCGGAGGGGCCAGAGGAGCCTGGCTTTGGTGGGTGACGATTAAAACCAACATGCCCCCGACGTGATATGAACACGCAACCTTCTGATCTGGAGTCAGACGCGCTACCGTTGCGCCACGAGGTCAGCTGTGGTGGCTCTGGAAAGCTTTAGGCTACTCCGGCGTCAATTCTTCAGCGGTTGCCCACAGATTGACCTGGTTGCCCTGATAGCCCTGTGCCAGCTTTGGCCGGCTCTCCATATGCAAGTTTCGGCTGGTTAGCTCAGTTGGTTAGAGTGTGGTGCTAATAACGCCAAGGTCGCGGGTTCGATCCCCGTACGGGCTATTGCCCTTTTATTCCAACCGCGGTGGATTCCTATGGCCGTCGGCGCTTGGCCTAGTTTTCTTTAACCTACTCAACGGATAGCAAAGATGCCTATTTCGCTAGTGGCGCAGCTTAATTATGTCCCAGCTTAATTATGTCCCACAACACCTCAAGGCTCCAAGATCCAGAACCATATCTGCTAAAGATTGTGGGAAAACAAAAAGTTAGCTGACGCCACAAGCCCTGGAGCCTCTCTGCACGCTTATGTTAGAACCCGAGGTAAGATATGTATTCTTCGGGAAAGAAAAACAACCCATAACGCCTTGCAAAGCACCTTCTGACCCTTGCAGGTTTTTACATGCTTGATTCTTATTAATTTGAGGCTTTGCAACCCTCCACCCAATGCTATGAGCCCAGGAGTGGAGCTTCTTCCAGGCCTACGGCACATGCTCTTTGGGTTTGGCTGTTCACCCAGCCTTCTGAGGGTGATCGGGAGCCTGCGTGGGTGGGAGCCGGAATGGAATGATGGGACAACGCGGAGGTGCCAGAGGAGCCTGGCTTTGGTGGGTGACGATTAAAACCAGCATGCCCCCGACGTGATATGAACACGCAACCTTCTGATCTGGAGTCAGACGCGCTACCGTTGCGCCACGAGGTCAGCTGTGGTGGCTCTGGAAAGCTTTAGGCTACTCCGGCGTCAATTCTTCAGCGGTTGCCCACAGATTGACCTGGTTGCCCTGATAGCCCTGTGCCAGCTTTGGCCGGCTCTCCCTATGCAAGTTTCGGCCGGTTAGCTCAGTTGGTTAGAGCGTGGTGCTAATAACGCCAAGGTCGCGGGTTCGATCCCCGTACGGGCCATTGCCCTTTTATTCCAACCGCGGTGGATTCCTATGGCCGTCGGCGCTTGGCCTAGTTTTCTTTAACCTACTCAACGGATAGCAAAGATGCCTATTTCGCTAGTGGCGCAGCTTAATTATGTCCCAGCTTAATTATGTCCCACAACACCTCAAGGCTCCAAGATCCAGAACCATATCTGCTAAAGATTGTGGGAAAACAAAAAGTTAGCTGACGCCACAAGCCCTGGAGCCTCTCTGCACGCTTATGTTAGAACCCGAGGTAAGACATGTATTCTTCGGGAAAGAAAAACAACCCATAACGCCTTGCAAAGTACCTTCTGACCCTTGCAGGTTTTACATGCTTGATTCTTATTAATTTGAGGCTTTGCAACCCTCCACCCAATGCTATGAGCCCAGGAGTGGAGCTTCTTCCAGGCCTACGGCACATGCTCTTTGGGTTTGGCTGTTCACCCAGCCTTCTGAGGGTGATCGGGAGCCTGCGTGGGTGGGAGCCGGAATGGAATGATGGGACAACGCGGAGGGGCCAGAGGAGCCTGGCTTGGGTGGGTGACGATGAAAACCAACATGATCCCGACGTGATTTGAAATCGCAACCTTCTGATCTGGAGTCAGACGCGCTACCGTTGCGCCACGAGGTCAGCTGTGGTGGCTCTGGAAAGCTTTAGGCTACTCCGGCGTCAATTCTTCAGCGGTTGCCCACAGATTGACCTGGTTGCCCACAGATTGACCTTGTTGCCCTGATAGCCCTGTGCCAGCTTTGGCCGGCTCTCCCTATGCAAGTTTCGGCCGGTTAGCTCAGTTGGTTAGAGCGTGGTGCTAATAACGCCAAGGTCGCGGGTTCGATCCCCGTACGGGCCATTGCCCTTTTATTCCAACCGCGGTGGATTCCTATGGCCGTCGGCGCTTGGCCTAGTTTTCTTTAACCTACTCAACGGATAGCAAAGATGCCTATTTCGCTAGTGGCGCAGCTTAATTATGTCCCAGCTTAATTATGTCCCACAACACCTCAAGGCTCCAAGATCCAGAACCATATCTGCTAAAGATTGTGGGAAAACAAAAAGTTAGCTGACGCCACAAGCCCTGGAGCCTCTCTGCACGCTTATGTTAGAACCCGAGGTAAGACATGTATTCTTCGGGAAAGAAAAACAACCCATAACGCCTTGCAAAGCACCTTCTGACCCTTGCAGGTTTTACATGCTTGATTCTTATTAATTTGAGGCTTTGCAACCCTCCACCCAATGCTATGAGCCCAGGAGTGGAGCTTCTTCCAGGCCTACGGCACATGCTCTTTGGGTTTGGCTGTTCACCCAGCCTTCTGAGGGTGATCGGGAGCCTGCGTGGGTGGGAGCCGGAATGGAATGATGGGACAACGCGGAGGGGCCAGAGGAGCCTGGCTTGGGTGGGTGACGATGAAAACCAACATGATCCCGACGTGATTTGAACTCGCAACCTTCTGATCTGGAGTCAGACGCGCTACCGTTGCGCCACGAGGTCAGCTGTGGTGGCTCTGGAAAGCTTTAGGCTACTCCGGCGTCAATTCTTCAGCGGTTGCCCACAGATTGACCTGGTTGCCCACAGATTGACCTTGTTGCCCTGATAGCCCTGTGCCAGCTTTGGCCGGCTCTCCCTATGCAAGTTTCGGCCGGTTAGCTCAGTTGGTTAGAGCGTGGTGCTAATAACGCCAAGGTCGCGGGTTCGATCCCCGTACGGGCCATTGCCCTTTTATTCCAACCGCGGTGGATTCCTATGGCCGTCGGCGCTTGGCCTAGTTTTCTTTAACCTACTCAACGGATAGCAAAGATGCCTATTTCGCTAGTGGCGCAGCTTAATTATGTCCCAGCTTAATTATGTCCCACAACACCTCAAGGCTCCAAGATCCAGAACCATATCTGCTAAAGATTGTGGGAAAACAAAAAGTTAGCTGACGCCACAAGCCCTGGAGCCTCTCTGCACGCTTAT
This sequence comes from Lithobates pipiens, assembly GCF_037356315.1. NCBI lineage: Eukaryota > Metazoa > Chordata > Amphibia > Anura > Ranidae > Lithobates > Lithobates pipiens. The sequence goes on along the minus strand of NW_027507903.1, from coordinate 609,602,771 downwards.
GTTAGAACCCGAGGTAAGACATGTATTCTTCGGGAAAGAAAAACAACCCATAACGCCTTGCAAAGTACCTTCTGACCCTTGCAGGTTTTACATGCTTGATTCTTATTAATTTGAGGCTTTGCAACCCTCCACCCAATGCTATGAGCCCAGGAGTGGAGCTTCTTCCAGGCCTACGGCACATGCTCTTTGGGTTTGGCTGTTCACCCAGCCTTCTGAGGGTGATCGGGAGCCTGCGTGGGTGGGAGCCGGAATGGAATGATGGGACAACGCGGAGGGGCCAGAGGAGCCTGGCTTGGGTGGGTGACGATGAAAACCAACATGATCCCGACGTGATTTGAACTCGCAACCTTCTGATCTGGAGTCAGACGCGCTACCGTTGCGCCACGAGGTCAGCTGTGGTGGCTCTGGAAAGCTTTAGGCTACTCCGGCGTCAATTCTTCAGCGGTTGCCCACAGATTGACCTGGTTGCCCTGATAGCCCTGTGCCAGCTTTGGCCGGCTCTCCCTATGCAAGTTTCGGCCGGTTAGCTCAGTTGGTTAGAGCGTGGTGCTAATAACGCCATGGTCGCGGGTTCGATCCCCGTACGGGCCATTGCCCTTTTATTCCAACCGCGGTGGATTCCTATGGCCGTCGGCGCTTGGCCTAGTTTTCTTTAACCTACTCAACGGATAGCAAAGATGCCTATTTCGCTAGTGGCGCAGCTTAATTATGTCCCAGCTTAATTATGTCCCACAACACCTCAAGGCTCCAAGATCCAGAACCATATCTGCTAAAGATTGTGGGAAAACAAAAAGTTAGCTGACGCCACAAGCCCTGGAGCCTCTCTGCACGCTTATGTTAGAACCCGAGGTAAGACATGTATTCTTCGGGAAAGAAAAACAACCCATAACGCCTTGCAAAGCACCTTCTGACCCTTGCAGGTTTTTACATGCTTGATTCTTATTAATTTGAGGCTTTGCAACCCTCCACCCAATGCTATGAGCCCAGGAGTGGAGCTTCTTCCAGGCCTACGGCACATGCTCTTTGGGTTTGGCTGTTCACCCAGCCTTCTGAGGGTGATCGGGAGCCTGCGTGGGTGGGAGCAGGAATGGAATGATGGGACAACGCGGAGGGGCCAGAGGAGCCTGGCTTTGGTGGGTGACGATTAAAACCAACATGCCCCCGACGTGATATGAACACGCAACCTTCTGATCTGGAGTCAGACGCGCTACCGTTGCGCCACGAGGTCAGCTGTGGTGGCTCTGGAAAGCTTTAGGCTACTCCGGCGTCAATTCTTCAGCGGTTGCCCACAGATTGACCTGGTTGCCCTGATAGCCCTGTGCCAGCTTTGGCCGGCTCTCCATATGCAAGTTTCGGCTGGTTAGCTCAGTTGGTTAGAGTGTGGTGCTAATAACGCCAAGGTCGCGGGTTCGATCCCCGTACGGGCTATTGCCCTTTTATTCCAACCGCGGTGGATTCCTATGGCCGTCGGCGCTTGGCCTAGTTTTCTTTAACCTACTCAACGGATAGCAAAGATGCCTATTTCGCTAGTGGCGCAGCTTAATTATGTCCCAGCTTAATTATGTCCCACAACACCTCAAGGCTCCAAGATCCAGAACCATATCTGCTAAAGATTGTGGGAAAACAAAAAGTTAGCTGACGCCACAAGCCCTGGAGCCTCTCTGCACGCTTATGTTAGAACCCGAGGTAAGATATGTATTCTTCGGGAAAGAAAAACAACCCATAACGCCTTGCAAAGCACCTTCTGACCCTTGCAGGTTTTTACATGCTTGATTCTTATTAATTTGAGGCTTTGCAACCCTCCACCCAATGCTATGAGCCCAGGAGTGGAGCTTCTTCCAGGCCTACGGCACATGCTCTTTGGGTTTGGCTGTTCACCCAGCCTTCTGAGGGTGATCGGGAGCCTGCGTGGGTGGGAGCCGGAATGGAATGATGGGACAACGCGGAGGTGCCAGAGGAGCCTGGCTTTGGTGGGTGACGATTAAAACCAGCATGCCCCCGACGTGATATGAACACGCAACCTTCTGATCTGGAGTCAGACGCGCTACCGTTGCGCCACGAGGTCAGCTGTGGTGGCTCTGGAAAGCTTTAGGCTACTCCGGCGTCAATTCTTCAGCGGTTGCCCACAGATTGACCTGGTTGCCCTGATAGCCCTGTGCCAGCTTTGGCCGGCTCTCCCTATGCAAGTTTCGGCCGGTTAGCTCAGTTGGTTAGAGCGTGGTGCTAATAACGCCAAGGTCGCGGGTTCGATCCCCGTACGGGCCATTGCCCTTTTATTCCAACCGCGGTGGATTCCTATGGCCGTCGGCGCTTGGCCTAGTTTTCTTTAACCTACTCAACGGATAGCAAAGATGCCTATTTCGCTAGTGGCGCAGCTTAATTATGTCCCAGCTTAATTATGTCCCACAACACCTCAAGGCTCCAAGATCCAGAACCATATCTGCTAAAGATTGTGGGAAAACAAAAAGTTAGCTGACGCCACAAGCCCTGGAGCCTCTCTGCACGCTTATGTTAGAACCCGAGGTAAGACATGTATTCTTCGGGAAAGAAAAACAACCCATAACGCCTTGCAAAGCACCTTCTGACCCTTGCAGGTTTTACATGCTTGATTCTTATTAATTTGAAGCTTTGCAATCCTCCACCCAATGCTATGAGCCCAGGAGTGGAGCTTCTTCCAGGCCTAAGGCACATGCTCTTTGGGTTTGGCTGTTCACCCAGCCTTCTGAGGGTGATCGGGAGCCTGCGTGGGTGGGAGCCGGAATGGAATGATGGGACAACGCGGAGGGGCCAGAGGAGCCTGGCTTGGGTGGGTGACGATGAAAACCAACATGACCCCGACGTGATTTGAACACGCAACCTACTGATCTGGAGTCAGACGCGCTACCATTGCGCCACGAGGTCAGCTGTGGTGGCTCTGGAAAGCTTTAGGCTACTCCGGCGTCAATTCTTCAGCGGTTGCCCACAGATTGACCTGGTTGCCCTGATAGCCCTGTGCCAGCTTTGGCCGGCTCTCCCTATGCAAGTTTCGGCCGGTTAGCTCAGTTGGTTAGAGCGTGGTGCTAATAACGCCAAGGTCGCGGGTTCGATCCCGGTACGGGCCATTGCCCTTTTATTCCAACCGCGGTGGATTCCTATGGCCGTCGGCGCTTGGCCTAGTTTTCTTTAACCTACTCAACGGATAGCAAAGATGCCTATTTCGCTAGTGGCGCAGCTTAATTATGCCCCAGCTTAATTATGTCCCACAACACCTCAAGGCTCCAAGATCCAGAACCATATCTGCTAAAGATTGTGGGAAAACAAAAAGTTAGCTGACGCCACAAGCCCTGGAGCCTCTCTGCACGCTTATGTTAGAACCCGAGGTAAGACATGTATTCTTCGGGAAAGAAAAACAACCCATAACGCCTTGCAAAGCACCTTCTGACCCTTGCAGGTTTTACATGCTTGATTCTTATTAATTTGAGGCTTTGCAACCCTCCACCCAATGCTATGAGCCCAGGAGTGGAGCTTCTTCCAGGCCTACGGCACATGCTCTTTGGGTTTGGCTGTTCACCCAGCCTTCTGAGGGTGATCGGGAGCCTGCGTGGGTGGGAGCCGGAATGGAATGATGGGACAACGCGGAGGGGCCAGAGGAGCCTGGCTTGGGTGGGTGACGATGAAAACCAACATGACCCCGACGTGATTTGAACACACAACCTTCTGATCTGGAGTCAGACGCGCTACCGTTGCGCCACGAGGTCAGCTGTGGTGGCTCCGGTGTCAATTCTTCAGCGGTTGCCCACAGATTGACCTGGTTGCCCTGATAGCCCTGTGCCAGCTTTGGCCGGCTCTCCCTATGCAAGTTTCGGCCGGTTAGCTCAGTTGGTTAGAGCGTGGTGCTAATAACGCCAAGGTCGCGGGTTCGATCCCCGTACGGGCCATTGCCCTTTTATTCCAACCGCGGTGGATTCCTATGGCCGTCGGCGCTTGGCCTAGTTTTCTTTAACCTACTCAACGGATAGCAAAGATGCCTATTTCGCTAGTGGCGCAGCTTAATTATGTCCCAGCTTAATTATGTCCCACAACACCTCAAGGCTCCAAGATCCAGAACCATATCTGCTAAAGATTGTGGGAAAACAAAAAGTTAGCTGACGCCACAAGCGCCTGGAGCCTCTCTGCACGCTTATGTTAGAACCCGAGGTAAGACATGTATTCTTCGGGAAAGAAAAACAACCCATAACGCCTTGCAAAGCACCTTCTGACCCTTGCAGGTTTTACATGCTTGATTCTTATTAATTTGAGGCTTTGCAACCCTCCACCCAATGCTATGAGCCCAGGAGTGGAGCTTCTTCCAGGCCTACGGCACATGCTCTTTGGGTTTGGCTGTTCACCCAGCCTTCTGAGGGTGATCGGGAGCCTGCGTGGGTGGGAGCCGGAATGGAATGATGGGACAACGCGGAGGGGCCAGAGGAGCCTGGCTTGGGTGGGTGACGATGAAAACCAACATGACCCCGACATGATTTGAACACGCAACCTTCTGATCTGGAGTCAGACGTGCTACCGTTGCGCCACGAGGTCAGCTGTGGTGGCTCTGGAAAGCTTTAGGCTACTCCGGCGTCAATTCTTCAGCGGTTGCCCACAGATTGACCTGGTTGCCCTGATAGCCCTGTGCCAGCTTTGGCCGGCTCTCCCTATGCAAGTTTCGGCCGGTTAGCTCAGTTGGTTAGAGTGTGGTGCTAATAACGCCAAGGTCGCGGGTTCGATCCCCGTACGGGCCATTGCCCTTTTATTCCAACCGCGGTGGATTCCTATGGCCGTCGGCGCTTGGCCTAGTTTTCTCTAACCTACTCAACGGATAGCAAAGATGCCTATTTCGCTAGTGGCGCAGCTTAATTATGTCCCAGCTTAATTATGTCCCACAACACCTCAAGGCTCCAAGATCCAGAACCATATCTGCTAAAGATTGTGGGAAAACAAAAAGTTAGCTGACGCCACAAGCCCTGGAGCCTCTCTGCACGCTTATGTTAGAACCCGAGGTAAGACATGTATTCTTCGGGAAAGAAAAACAACCCATAACGCCTTGCAAAGCACCTTCTGACCCTTGCAGGTTTTACATGCTTGATTCTTATTAATTTGAGGCTTTGCAACCCTCCACCCAATGCTATGAGCCCAGGAGTGGAGCTTCTTCCAGGCCTACGGCACATGCTCTTTGGGTTTGGCTGTTCACCCAGCCTTCTGAGGGTGATCGGGAGCCTGCGTGGGTGGGAGCCGGAATGGAATGATGGGACAACGCGGAGGGGCCAGAGGAGCCTGGCTTGGGTGGGTGACGATGAAAACCAACATGACCCCGACGTGATTTGAACACGCAACCTTCTGATCTGGAGTCAGACGCGCTACCGTTGCGCCACGAGGTCAGCTGTGGTGGCTCCGGTGTCAATTCTTCAGCGGTTGCCCACAGATTGACCTGGTTGCCCTGATAGCCCTGTGCCAGCTTTGGCCGGCTCTCCCTATGCAAGTTTCGGCCGGTTAGCTCAGTTGGTTAGAGCGTGGTGCTAATAACGCCAAGGTCGCGGGTTCGATCCCCGTACGGGCTATTGCCCTTTTATTCCAACCGCGGTGGATTCCTATGGCCGTCGGCGCTTGGCCTAGTTTTCTCTAACCTACTCAACGGATAGCAAAGATGCCTATTTCGCTAGTGGCGCAGCTTAATTATGTCCCAGCTTAATTATGTCCCACAACACCTCAAGGCTCCAAGATCCAGAACCATATCTGCTAAAGATTGTGGGAAAACAAAAAGTTAGCTGACGCCACAAGCCCTGGAGCCTCTCTGCACGCTTATGTTAGAACCCGAGGTAAGACATGTATTCTTCGGGAAAGAAAAACAACCCATAACGCCTTGCAAAGCACCTTCTGACCCTTGCAGGTTTTACATGCTTGATTCTTATTAATTTGAGGCTTTGCAACCCTCCACCCAATGCTATGAGCCCAGGAGTGGAGCTTCTTCCAGGCCTACGGCACATGCTCTTTGGGTTTGGCTGTTCACCCAGCCTTCTGAGGGTGATCGGGAGCCTGCGTGGGTGGGAGCCGGAATGGAATGATGGGACAACGCGGAGGGGCCAGAGGAGCCTGGCTTGGGTGGGTGACGATGAAAACCAACATGACCCCGACGTGATTTGAACACGCAACCTTCTGATCTGGAGTCAGACGCGCTATCGTTGCGCCACAAGGTCAGCTGTGATGGCTCTGGAAAGCTTTAGGCTACTCCGGCGTCAATTCTTCAGCGGTTGCCCACAGATTGACCTGGTTGCCCTGATAGCCCTATGCCAGCTTTGGCCGGCTCACCCTATGCAAGTTTCGGCCGGTTAGCTCAGTTGGTTAGAGCGTGGTGCTAATAACGCCAAGGTCGCGGGTTCGATCCCCGTACGGGCCATTGCCCTTTTATTCCAACCGCGGTGGATTCCTATGGCCGTCGGCGCTTGGCCTAGTTTTCTCTAACCTACTCAACGGATAGCAAAGATGCCTATTTCGCTAGTGGCGCAGCTTAATTATGTCCCAGCTTAATTATGTCCCACAACACCTCAAGGCTCCAAGATCCAGAACCATATCTGCTAAAGATTGTGGGAAAACAAAAAGTTAGCTGACGCCACAAGCCCTGGAGCCTCTCTGCACGCTTATGTTAGAACCCGAGGTAAGACATGTATTCTTCGGGAAAGAAAAACAACCCATAACGCCTTGCAAAGCACCTTCTGACCCTTGCAGGTTTTACATGCTTGATTCTTATTAATTTGAGGCTTTGCAACCCTCCACCCAATGCTATGAGCCCAGGAGTGGAGCTTCTTCCAGGCCTACGGCACATGCTCTTTGGGTTTGGCTGTTCACCCAGCCTTCTGAGGGTGATTGGGAGCCTGCGTGGGTGGGAGCCGGAATGGAATGATGGGACAACGCGGAGGGGCCAGAGGAGCCTGGCTTGGGTGGGTGACGATGAAAACCAACATGACCCCGACATGATTTGAACACGCAACCTTCTGATCTGGAGTCAGACGTGCTACCGTTGCGCCACGAGGTCAGCTGTGGTGGCTCTGGAAAGCTTTAGGCTACTCCGGCGTCAATTCTTCAGCGGTTGCCCACAGATTGACCTGGTTGCCCTGATAGCCCTGTGCCAGCTTTGGCCGGCTCTCCCTATGCAAGTTTCGGCCAGTTAGCTCAGTTGGTTAGAGCGTGGTGCTAATAACGCCAAGGTCGCGGGTTCGATCCCCGTACAGGCCATTGCCCTTTTATTCCAACCGCGGTGGATTCCTATGGCCGTCGGCGCTTGGCCTAGTTTTCTCTAACCTACTCAACGGATAGCAAAGATGCCTATTTCGCTAGTGGCGCAGCTTAATTATGTCCCAGCTTAATTATGTCCCACAACACCTCAAGGCTCCAAGATCCAGAACCATATCTGCTAAAGATTGTGGGAAAACAAAAAGTTAGCTGACGCCACAAGCCCTGGAGCCTCTCTGCACGCTTATGTTAGAACCCGAGGTAAGACATGTATTCTTCGGGAAAGAAAAACAACCCATAACGCCTTGCAAAGCACCTTCTGACCCTTGCAGGTTTTACATGCTTGATTCTTATTAATTTGAGGCTTTGCAACCCTCCACCCAATGCTATGAGCCCAGGAGTGGAGCTTCTTCCAGGCCTACGGCACATGCTCTTTGGGTTTGGCTGTTCACCCAGCCTTCTGAGGGTGATTGGGAGCCTGCGTGGGTGGGAGCCGGAATGGAATGATGGGACAACGCGGAGGGGGCCAGAGGAGCCTGGCTTGGGTGGGTGACGATGAAAACCAACATGACCCCGACGTGATTTGAACACGCAACCTTCTGATCTGGAGTCAGACGCGCTACCGTTGCGCCACGAGGTCAGCTGTGGTGGCTCCGGTGTCAATTCTTCAGCGGTTGCCCACAGATTGACCTGGTTGCCCTGATAGCCCTGTGCCAGCTTTGGCCGGCTCTCCCTATGCAAGTTTCGGCCGGTTAGCTCAGTTGGTTAGAGCGTGGTGCTAATAACGCCAAGGTCGCGGGTTCGATCCCCGTACGGGCCATTGCCCTTTTATTCCAACCGCGGTGGATTCCTATGGCCGTCGGCACTTGGCCTAGTTTTCTCTAACCTACTCAACGGATAGCAAAGATGCCTATTTCGCTAGTGGCGCAGCTTAATTATGTCCCAGCTTAATTATGTCCCACAACACCTCAAGGCTCCAAGATCCAGAACCATATCTGCTAAAGATTGTGGGAAAACAAAAAGTTAGCTGACGCCACAAGCCCTGGAGCCTCTCTGCACGCTTATGTTAGAACCCGAGGTAAGACATGTATTCTTCGGGAAAGAAAAACAACCCATAACGCCTTGCAAAGCACCTTCTGACCCTTGCAGGTTTTACATGCTTGATTCTTATTAATTTGGGGCTTTGCAACCCTCCACCCAATGCTATGAGCCCAGGAGTGGAGCTTCTTCCAGGCCTACGGCACATGCTCTTTGGGTTTGGCTGTTCACCCAGCCTTCTGAGGGTGATCGGGAGCCTGCGTGGGTGGGAGCCGGAATGGAATGATGGGACAACGCGGAGGGGCCAGAGGAGCCTGGCTTGGGTGGGTGACGATGAAAACCAACATGACCCCGATGTGATTTGAACACGCAACCTTCTGATCTGGAGTCAGACGCGCTACCGTTGCGCCACGAGGTCAGCTGTGGTGGCTCCGGTGTCAATTCTTCAGCGGTTGCCCACAGATTGACCTGGTTGCCCTGATAGCCCTGTGCCAGCTTTGGCCGGCTCTCCCTATGCAAGTTTCGGCCGGTTAGCTCAGTTGGTTAGAGCGTGGTGCTAATAACGCCAAGGTCGCGGGTTCGATCCCCGTACGGGCCATTGCCCTTTTATTCCAACCGCGGTGGATTCCTATGGCCGTCGGCGCTTGGCCTAGTTTTCTTTAACCTACTCAACGGATAGCAAAGATGCCTATTTCGCTAGTGGCGCAGCTTAATTATGTCCCAGCTTAATTATGTCCCACAACACCTCAAGGCTCCAAGATCCAGAACCATATCTGCTAAAGATTGTGGGAAAACAAAAAGTTAGCTGACGCCACAAGCGCCTGGAGCCTCTCTGCACGCTTATGTTAGAACCCGAGGTAAGACATGTATTCTTCGGGAAAGAAAAACAACCCATAACGCCTTGCAAAGCACCTTCTGACCCTTGCAGGTTTTACATGCTTGATTCTTATTAATTTGAGGCTTTGCAACCCTCCACCCAATGCTATGAGCCCAGGAGTGGAGCTTCTTCCAGGCCTACGGCACATGCTCTTTGGGTTTGGCTGTTCACCCAGCCTTCTGAGGGTGATCGGGAGCCTGCGTGGGTGGGAGCCGGAATGGAATGATGGGACAACGCGGAGGGGCCAGAGGAGCCTGGCTTGGGTGGGTGACGATGAAAACCAACATGACCCCGATGTGATTTGAACACGCAACCTTCTGATCTGGAGTCAGACGCGCTACCGTTGCACCACGAGGTCAGCTGTGGTAGTTCTGGAAAGCTTTAGGCTACTCCGGCGTCAATTCTTCAGCGGTTGCCCACAGATTGACCTGGTTGCCCTGATAGCCCTGTGCCAGCTTTGGCCGGCTCTCTCTATGCAAGTTTCGGCCGGTTAGCTCAGTTGGTTAGAGCGTGGTGCTAATAACGCCAAGGTCGCGGGTTCGATCCCCGTACGGGCCATTGCCCTTTTATTCCAACCGCGGTGGATTCCTATGGCCGTCGGCGCTTGGCCTAGTTTTCTTTAACCTACTCAACGGATAGCAAAGATGCCTATTTCGCTAGTGGCGCAGCTTAATTATGTCCCAGCTTAATTATGTCCCACAACACCTCAAGGCTCCAAGATCCAGAACCATATCTGCTAAAGATTGTGGGAAAACAAAAAGTTAGCTGACGCCACAAGCCCTGCAGCCTCTCTGCACGCTTATGTTAGAACCCGAGGTAAGACATGTATTCTTCGGGAAAGAAAAACAACCCATAACGCCTTGCAAAGCACCTTCTGACCCTTGCAGGTTTTACATGCTTGATTCTTATTAATTTGAGGCTTTGCAACCCTCCACCCAATGCTATGAGCCCAGGAGTGGAGCTTCTTCCAGGCCTACGGCACATGCTCTTTGGGTTTGGCTGTTCACCCAGCCTTCTGAGGGTGATCGGGAGCCTGCGTGGGTGGGAGCCGGAATGGAATGATGGGACAACGCGGAGGGGCCAGAGGAGCCTGGCTTGGGTGGGTGACGATGAAAACCAACATGACCCCGACGTGATTTGAACACGCAACCTTCTGATCTGGAGTCAGACGCGCTACCGTTGCGCCACGAGGTCAGCTGTGGTGGCTCCAGTGTCAATTCTTCAGCGGTTGCCCACAGATTGACCTGGTTGCCCTGATAGCCCTGTGCCAGCTTTGGCCGGCTCTCCCTATGCAAGTTTCGGCCGGTTAGCTCAGTTGGTTAGAGCGTGGTGCTAATAACGCCAAGGTCGCGGGTTCGATCCCCGTACGGGCCATTGCCCTTTTATTCCAACCGCGGTGGATTCCTATGGCCGTCGGCGCTTGGCCTAGTTTTCTCTAACCTACTCAACGGATAGCAAAGATGCCTATTTCGCTAGTGGCGCAGCTTAATTATGTCCCAGCTTAATTATGTCCCACAACACCTCAAGGCTCCAAGATCCAGAACCATATCTGCTAAAGATTGTGGGAAAACAAAAAGTTAGCTGACGCCACAAGCCCTGGAGCCTCTCTGCACGCTTATGTTAGAACCCGAGGTAAGACATGTATTCTTCGGGAAAGAAAAACAACCCATAACGCCTTGCAAAGCACCTTCTGACCCTTGCAGGTTTTACATGCTTGATTCTTATTAATTTGAGGCTTTGCAACCCTCCACCCAATGCTATGAGCCCAGGAGTGGAGCTTCTTCCAGGCCTACGGCACATGCTCTTTGGGTTTGGCTGTTCACCCAGCCTTCTGAGGGTGATCGGGAGCCTGCGTGGGTGGGAGCCGGAATGGAATGATGGGACAACGCGGAGGGGCCAGAGGAGCCTGGCTTGGGTGGGTGACGATGAAAACCAACATGACCCCGACGTGATTTGAACACGCAACCTTCTGATCTGGAGTCAGACGCGCTACCGTTGCGCCACAAGGTCAGCTGTGGTGGCCCTGGAAAGCTTTAGGCTACTCCGGCGTCAATTCTTCAGCGGTTGCCCACAGATTGACCTGGTTGCCCTGATAGCCCTGTGCCAGCTTTGGCCGGCTCACCCTATGCAAGTTTCGGCCGGTTAGCTCAGTTGGTTAGAGCGTGGTGCTAATAACGCCAAGGTCGCGGGTTCGATCCCCGTACGGGCCATTGCCCTTTTATTCCAACCGCGGTGGATTCCTATGGCCGTCGGCGCTTGGCCTAGTTTTCTTTAACCTACTCAACGGATAGCAAAGATGCCTATTTCGCTAGTGGCGCAGCTTAATTATGTCCCAGCTTAATTATGTCCCACAACACCTCAAGGCTCCAAGATCCAGAACCATATCTGCTAAAGATTGTGGGAAAACAAAAAGTTAGCTGACGCCACAAGCCCTGGAGCCTCTCTGCACGCTTATGTTAGAACCCGAGGTAAGACATGTATTCTTCGGGAAAGAAAAACAACCCATAACGCCTTGCAAAGCACCTTCTGACCCTTGCAGGTTTTACATGCTTGATTCTTATTAATTTGAGGCTTTGCAACCCTCCACCCAATGCTATGAGCCCAGGAGTGGAGCTTCTTCCAGGCCTACGGCACATGCTCTTTGGGTTTGGCTGTTCACCCAGCCTTCTGAGGGTGATCGGGAGCCTGCGTGGGTGGGAGCCGGAATGGAATGATGGGACAACGCGGAGGGGCCAGAGGAGCCTGGCTTGGGTGGGTGACGATGAAAACCAACATGACCCCGACGTGATTTGAACACGCAACCTTCTGATCTGGAGTCAGACGCGCTACCGTTGCGCCACGAGGTCAGCTGTGGTGGCTCTGGAAAGCTTTAGGCTACTCCGGCGTCAATTCTTCAGCGGTTGCCCACAGATTGACCTGGTTGCCCTGATAGCCCTGTGCCAGCTTTGGCCGGCTCACCCTATGCAAGTTTCGGCCGGTTAGCTCAGTTGGTTAGAGCGTGGTGCTAATAACGCCAAGGTCGCGGGTTCGATCCCCGTACGGGCCATTGCCCTTTTATTCCAACCGCGGTGGATTCCTATGGCCGTCGGCGCTTGGCCTAGTTTTCTTTAACCTACTCAACGGATAGCAAAGATGCCTATTTCGCTAGTGGCGCAGCTTAATTATGTCCCAGCTTAATTATGTCCCACAACAACTCAAGGCTCCAAGATCCAGAACCATATCTGCTAAAGATTGTGGGAAAACAAAAAGTTAGCTGACGCCACAAGCCCTGGAGCCTCTCTGCACGCTTATGTTAGAACCCGAGGTAAGACATGTATTCTTCGGGAAAGAAAAACAACCCATAACGCCTTGCAAAGCACCTTCTGACCCTTGCAGGTTTTACATGCTTGATTCTTATTAATTTGAGGCTTTGCAACCCTCCACCCAATGCTATGAGCCCAGGAGTGGAGCTTCTTCCAGGCCTACGGCACATGCTCTTTGGGTTTGGCTGTTCACCCAGCCTTCTGAGGGTGATCGGGAGCCTGCGTGGGTGGGAGCAGGAATGGAATGATGGGACAACGCGGAGGGGCCAGAGGAGCCTGGCTTGGGTGGGTGACGAAGAAAACCAACATGACCCCGACGTGATTTGAACACGCAACCTTCTGATCTGGAGTCAGACGTGCTACCGTTGCACCACGAGGTCAGCTGTGGTGGCTCTGGAAAGCTTTAGGCTACTCCGGCGTCAATTCTTCAGCGGTTGCCCACAGATTGACCTGGTTGCCCTGATAGCCCTGTGCCAGCTTTGGCCGGCTCTCCCTATGCAAGTTTCGGCCGGTTAGCTCAGTTGGTTAGAGCGTGGTGCTAATAACGCCAAGGTCGCGGGTTCGATCCCCGTACGGGCCATTGCCCTTTTATTCAAACCGCGGTGGATTCCTATGGCCGTCGGCGCTTGGCCTAGTTTTCTTTAACCTACTCAACGGATAGCAAAGATGCCTATTTCGCTAGTGGCGCAGCTTAATTATGTCCCAGCTTAATTATGTCCCACAACACCTCAAGGCTCCAAGATCCAGAACCATATCTGCTAAAGATTGTGGGAAAACAAAAAGTTAGCTGACGCCACAAGCCCTGGAGCCTCTCTGCACGCTTATGTTAGAACCCGAGGTAAGACATGTATTCTTCGGGAAAGAAAAACAACCCATAACGCCTTGCAAAGCACCTTCTGACCCTTGCAGGTTTTACATGCTTGATTCTTATTAATTTGAGGCTTTGCAACCCTCCACCCAATGCTATGAGCCCAGGAGTGGAGCTTCTTCCAGGCCTACGGCACATGCTCTTTGGGTTTGGCTGTTCACCCAGCCTTCTGAGGGTGATCGGGAGCCTGCGTGGGTGGGAGCCGGAATGGAATGATGGGACAACGCGGAGGGGCCAGAGGAGCCTGGCTTGGGTGGGTGACGATGAAAACCAACATGACCCCGAAGTGATTTGAACACGCAACCTTCTGATCTGGAGTCAGACGCGCTAGCGTTGCGCCACGAGGTCAGCTTGGGTGGCTATGGAATGCTTTAGGCTACTCCGGCGTCAATTCTTCAGCGGTTGCCCACAGATTGACCTGGTTGCCCTGATAGCCCTGTGCCAGCTTTGGCCGGCTCTCCCTATGCAAGTTTCGGCCGGTTAGCTCAGTTGGTTAGAGCGTGGTGCTAATAACGCCAAGGTCGCGGGTTCGATCCCCGTACGGGCCATTGCCCTTTTATTCCAACCGCGGTGGATTCATATGGCCGTCGGCGCTTGGCCTAGTTTTCTTTAACCTACTCAACGGATAGCAAAGATGCCTATTTCGCTAGTGGCGCAGCTTAATTATGTCCCAGCTTAATTATGTCCCACAACACCTCAAGGCTCCAAGATCCAGAACCATATCTGCTAAAGATTGTGGGAAAACAAAAAGTTAGCTGACGCCACAAGCCCTGGAGCCTCTCTGCACGCTTATGTTAGAACCCAAGGTAAGACATGTATTCTTCGGGAAAGAAAAACAACCCATAACGCCTTGCAAAGCACCTTCTGACCCTTGCAGGTTTTACATGCTTGATTCTTATTAATTTGAGGCTTTGCAACCCTCCACCCAATGCTATGAGCCCAGGAGTGGAGCTTCTTCCAGGCCTACGGCACATGCTCTTTGGGTTTGGCTGTTCACCCAGCCTTCTGAGGGTGATCGGGAGCCTGCGTGGGTGGGAGCCGGAATGGAATGATGGGACAACGCGGAGGGGCCAGAGGAGCCTGGCTTGGGTGGGTGACGATGAAAACCAACATGACCCCGACGTGATTTGAACACGCAACCTTCTGATCTGGAGTCAGACGCGCTACCGTTGAGCCACGAGGTCAGCTGTGGTGGCTCTGGAAAGCTTTAGGCTACTCCGGCGTCAATTCTTCAGCGGTTGCCCACAGATTGACCTGGTTGCCCTGATAGCCCTGTGCCAGCTTTGGCCGGCTCTCCCTATGCAAGTTTCGGCCGGTTAGCTCAGTTGGTTAGAGCGTGGTGCTAATAACGCCAAGGTCGCGGGTTCGATCCCCGTACGGGCCATTGCCCTTTTATTCCAACCGCGGTGGATTCCTATGGCCGTCGGCGCTTGGCCTAGTTTTCTTTAACCTACTCAACGGATAGCAAAGATGCCTATTTCGCTAGTGGCGCAGCTTAATTATGTCCCAGCTTAATTATGTCCCACAACACCTCAAGGCTCCAAGATCCAGAACCATATCTGCTAAAGATTGTGGGAAAACAAAAAGTTAGCTGACGCCACAAGCCCTGGAGCCTCTCTGCACGCTTATGTTAGAACCCGAGGTAAGACATGTATTCTTCGGGAAAGAAAAACAACCCATAACGCCTTGCAAAGCACCTTCTGACCCTTGCAGGTTTTACATGCTTGATTCTTATTAATTTGAGGCTTTGCAACCCTCCACCCAATGCTATGAGCCCAGGAGTGGAGCTTCTTCCAGGCCTACGGCACATGCTCTTTGGGTTTGGCTGTTCACCCAGCCTTCTGAGGGTGATCGGGAGCCTGCGTGGGTGGGAGCCGGAATGGAATGATGGGACAACGCGGAGGGGCCAGAGGAGCCTGGCTTGGGTGGGTGACGATGAAAACCAACATGACCCCGACGTAATTTGAACACGCAACCTTCTGATCTGGAGTCAGACGCGCTACCGTTGCGCCACGAGGTCAGCTGTGGTGGCTCTGGAAAGCTTTAGGCTACTCCAGCGTCAATTCTTCAGCGGTTGCCCACAGATTGACCTGGTTGCCCTGATAGCCCTGTGCCAGCTTTGGCCAGCTCTCCCTATGCAAGTTTCGGCCGGTTAGCTCAGTTGGTTAGAGCGGTGTGCTAATAACGCCAAGGTCTGGGGTTCGATCCCCGTACGGGCCATTGCCCTTTTATTCCAACCGCGGTGGATTCCTATGGCCGTCGGCGCTTGGCCTAGTTTTCTTTAACCTACTCAACGGATAGCAAAGATGCCTATTTCGCTAGTGGCGCAGCTTAATTATGTCCCAGCTTAATCATGTCCCACAACACCTCAAGGCTCCAAGATCCAGAACCATATCTGCTAAAGATTGTGGGAAAACAAAAAGTTAGCTGACGCCACAAGCCCTGGAGCCTCTCTGCACGCTTATGTTAGAACCCGAGGTAAGACATGTATTCTTCGGGAAAGAAAAACAACCCATAATGCCTTGCAAAGCACCTTCTGACCCTTGCAGGTTTTACATGCTTGATTCTTATTAATTTGAGGCTTTGCAACCCTCCACCCAATGCTATGAGCCCAGGAGTGGAGCTTCTTCCAGGCCTACGGCACATGCTCTTTGGGTTTGGCTGTTCACCCAGCCTTCTGAGGGTGATCGGGAGCCTGCGTGGGTGGGAGCCGGAATGGAATGATGGGACAACGCGGAGGGGCCAGAGGAGCCTGGCTTGGGTGGGTGACGATGATAACCAACATGACCCCGACGTGATTTGAACACGCAACCTTCTGATCTGGAGTCAGACGCGCTACCGTTGCGCCACGAGGTCAGCTGTGATGCCTCTGGAAAGCTTTAGGCTACTCCGGCGTCAATTCTTCAGCGGTTGCCCACAGATTGACCTGGTTGCCCTGATAGCCCTGTGCCAGCTTTGGCCGGCTCTCCCTATGCAAGTTTCGGCCGGTTAGCTCAGTTGGTTAGAGCGTGGTGCTAATAACGCCAAGGTCGCGGGTTCGATCCCCGTACGGGCCATTGCCCTTTTATTCCAACCGCGGTGGATTCCTATGGCCGTCGGCGCTTGGCCTAGTTTTCTTTAACCTACTCAACGGATAGCAAAGATGCCTATTTCGCTAGTGGCGCAGCTTAATTATGTCCCAGCTTAATTATGTCCCACAACACCTCAAGGCTCCAAGATCCAGAACCATATCTGCTAAAGATTGTGGGAAAACAAAAAGTTAGCTGACGCCACAAGCCCTGGAGCCTCTCTGCACGCTTATGTTAGAACCCGAGGTAAGACATGTATTCTTCGGGAAAGAAAAACAACCCATAACGCCTTGCAAAGCACCTTCTGACCCTTGCAGGTTTTACATGCTTGATTCTTATTAATTTGAGGCTTTGCAACCCTCCACCCAATGCTATGAGCCCAGGAGTGGAGCTTCTTCCAGGCCTACGGCACATGCTCTTTGGGTTTGGCTGTTCACCCAGCCTTCTGAGGGTGATCGGGAGCCTGCGTGGGTGGGAGCCGGAATGGAATGATGGGACAACGCGGAGGGGCCAGAGGAGCCTGGCTTGGGTGGGTGACGATGAAAACCAACATGACCCCGACGTGATTTGAACACGCAACCTTCTGATCTGGAGTCAGACGCGCTACCGTTGCGCCACGAGGTCAGCTGTGGTGGCTCTGGAAAGCTTTAGGCTACTCCGGTGTCAATTCTTCAGCGGTTGCCCACAGATTGACCTGGTTGCCCTGATAGCCCTGTGCCAGCTTTGGCCGGCTCTCCCTGTGCCAGCTTTGGCCGGCTCTCCCTATGCAAGTTTTGGCCGGTTAGCTCAGTTGGTTAGAGCGTGGTGCTAATAACGCCAAGGTCGCGGGTTCGATCCCCGTACGGGCCATTGCCCTTTTATTCCAACCGCGGTGGATTCCTATGGCCGTCGGCGCTTGGCCTAGTTTTCTTTAACCTACTCAACGGATAGCAAAGATGCCTATTTCGCTAGTGGCGCAGCTTAATTATGTCCCAGCTTAATTATGTCCCACAACACCTCAAGGCTCCAAGATCCAGAACCATATCTACTAAAGATTGTGGGAAAACAAAAAGTTAGCTGACGCCACAAGCCCTGGAGCCTCTCTGCACGCTTATGTTAGAACCCGAGGTAAGACATGTATTCTTCGGGAAAGAAAAACAACCCATAACGCCTTGCAAAGCACCTTCTGACCCTTGCAGGTTTTACATGCTTGATTCTTATTAATTTGAGGCTTTGCAACCCTCCACCCAATGCTATGAGCCCAGGAGTGGAGCTTCTTCCAGGCCTACGGCACATGCTCTTTGGGTTTGGCTGTTCACCCAGCCTTCTGAGGGTGATCGGGAGCCTGCGTGGGTGGGAGCCGGAATGGAATGATGGGACAACGCGGAGGGGCCAGAGGAGCCTGGCTTGGGTGGGTGACGATGAAAACCAACATGACCCCGACGTGATTTGAACACGCAACCTTCTGATCTGGAGTCAGACGCGCTACCGTTGCGCCACGAGGTCAGCTGTGGTGGCTCTGGAAAGCTTTAGGCTACTCCGGCGTCAATTCTTCAGCGGTTGCCCACAGATTGACCTGGTTGCCCTGATAGCCCTGTGCCAGCTTTGGCCGGCTCTCCCTATGCAAGTTTCGGCCGGTTAGCTCAGTTGGTTAGAGCGTGGTGCTAATAACGCCAAGGTCGCGGGTTCGATCCCCGTACGGGCCATTGCCCTTTTATTCCAACCGCGGTGGATTCATATGGCCGTCGGCGCTTGGCCTAGTTTTCTTTAACCTACTCAACGGATAGCAAAGATGCCTATTTCGCTAGTGGCGCAGCTTAATTATGTCCCAGCTTAATTATGTCCCACAACACCTCAAGGCTCCAAGATCCAGAACCATATCTGCTAAAGATTGTGGGAAAACAAAAAGTTAGCTGACGCCACAAGCCCTGGAGCCTCTCTGCACGCTTATGTTAGAACCCGAGGTAAGACATGTATTCTTCGGGAAAGAAAAACAACCCATAACGCCTTGCAAAGCACCTTCTGACCCTTGCAGGTTTTACATGCTTGATTCTTATTAATTTGAGGCTTTGCAACCCTCCACCCAATGCTATGAGCCCAGGAGTGGAGCTTCTTCCAGGCCTACGGCACATGCTCTTTGGGTTTGGCTGTTCACCCAGCCTTCTGAGGGTGATCGGGAGCCTGCGTGGGTGGGAGCCGGAATGGAATGATGGGACAACGCGGAGGGGCCAGAGGAGCCTGGCTTGGGTGGGTGACGATGAAAACCAACATGACCCCGACGTGATTTGAACACGCAACCTTCTGATCTGGAGTCAGACGCGCTACCGTTGAGCCACAAGGTCAGCTGTGGTGGCTCTGGAAAGCTTTAGGCTACTCCGGCGTCAATTCTTCAGCGGTTGCCCACAGATTGACCTGGTTGCCCTGATAGCCCTGTGCCAGCTTTGGCCGGCTCTCCCTATGCAAGTTTCGGCCGGTTAGCTCAGTTGGTTAGAGCGTGGTGCTAATAACGCCAAGGTCGCGGGTTCGATCCCTGTACGGGCCATTGCCCTTTTATTCCAACCGCGGTGGATTCCTATGGCCGTCGGCGCTTGGCCTAGTTTTCTTTAACCTACTCAACGGATAGCAAAGATGCCTATTTCGCTAGTGGCGCAGCTTAATTATGTCCCAGCTTAATTATGTCCCACAACACCTCAAGGCTCCAAGATCCAGAACCATATCTGCTAAAGATTGTGGGAAAACAAAAAGTTAGCTGACGCCACAAGCCCTGGAGCCCCTCTGCACGCTTATGTTAGAACCCGAGGTAAGACATGTATTCTTCGGGAAAGAAAAACAACCCATAACGCCTTGCAAAGCACCTTCTGACCCTTGCAGGTTTTACATGCTTGATTCTTATTAATTTGAGGCTTTGCAACCCTCCACCCAATGCTATGAGCCCAGGAGTGGAGCTTCTTCCAGGCCTACGGCACATGCTCTTTGGGTTTGGCTGTTCACCCAGCCTTCTGAGGGTGATCGGGAGCCTGCGTGGGTGGGAGCCGGAATGGAATGATGGGACAACGTGGAGGGGCCAGAGGAGCCTGGCTTGGGTGGGTGACGATGAAAACCAACATGACCCCGACGTGATTTGAACACACAACCTTCTGATCTGGAGTCAGACGCGCTACCGTTGCGCCACGAGATCAGCTGTGGTGGCTCTGGAAAGCTTTAGGCTACTCCGGCGTCAATTCTTCAGCGGTTGCCCACAGATTGACCTGGTTGCCCTGATAGCCCTGTGCCAGCTTTGGCCGGCTCTCCCTATGCAAGTTTTGGCCGGTTAGCTCAGTTGGTTAGAGCGTGGTGCTAATAACGCCAAGGTCGCGGGTTCGATCCCCGTACGGGCCATTGCCCTTTTATTCCAACCGCGGTGGATTCCTATGGCCGTCGGCGCTTGGCCTAGTTTTCTTTAACCTACTCAACGGATAGCAAAGATGCCTATTTCGCTAGTGGCGCAGCTTAATTATGTCCCAGCTTAATTATGTCCCACAACACCTCAAGGCTCCAAGATCCAGAACCATATCTGCTAAAGATTGTGGGAAAACAAAAAGTTAGCTGACGCCACAAGCCCTGGAGCCTCTCTGCACGCTTATGTTAGAACCCGAGGTAAGACATGTATTCTTCGGGAAAGAAAAACAACCCATAACGCCTTGCAAAGCACCTTCTGACCCTTGCAGGTTTTACATGCTTGATTCTTATTAATTTGAGGCTTTGCAACCCTCCACCCAATGCTATGAGCCCAGGAGTGGAGCTTCTTCCAGGCCTACGGCACATGCTCTTTGGGTTTGGCTGTTCACCCAGCCTTCTGAGGGTGATCGGGAGCCTGCGTGGGTGGGAGCCGGAATGGAATGATGGGACAACGCGGAGGGACCAGAGGAGCCTGGCTTGGGTGGGTGACGATGAAAACCAACATGCCCCCGACTTGATATGAACACGCAACCTTCTGATCTGGAGTCAGACGCGCTACCGTTGCGCCACGAGGTCAGCTGTGGTGGCTCTGGAAAGCGTTAGGCTACTCCGGCGTCAATTCTTCAGCGGTTGCCCACAGATTGACCTGGTTGCCCTGATAGCCCTGTGCCAGCTTTGGCCGGCTCTCCCTATGCAAGTTTCGGCCGGTTAGCTCAGTTGGTTAGAGCGTGGTGCTAATAACGCCAAGGTCGTGGGTTCGATCCCCGTACGGGCCATTGCCCTTTTATTCCATCCGCGGTGGATTCCTATGGCCGTCGGCGCTTGGCCTAGTTTTCTTTAACCTACTCAACGGATAGCAAAGATGCCTATTTCGCTAGTGGCGCAGCTTAATTATGTCCCAGCTTAATTATGTCCCACAACACCTCAAGGCTCCAAGATCCAGAACCATATCTGCTAAAGATTGTGGGAAAACAAAAAGTTAGCTGACGCCACAAGCCCTGGAGCCTCTCTGCACGCTTATGTTAGAACCCGAGGTAAGACATGTATTCTTCGGGAAAGAAAAACAACCCATAACGCCTTGCAAAGCACCTTCTGACCCTTGCAGGTTTTACATGCTTGATTCTTATTAATTTGAGGCTTTGCAACCCTCCACCCAATGCTATGAGCCCAGGAGTGGAGCTTCTTCCAGGCCTACGGCACATGCTCTTTGGGTTTGGCTGTTCACCCAGCCTTCTGAGGGTGATCGGGAGCCTGCGTGGGTGGGAGCCGGAATGGAATGATGGGACAACGCGGAGGGGCCAGAGGAGCCTGGCTTGGGTGGGTGACGATGAAAACCAACATGACCCCGACGTGATTTGAACACGCAACCTTCTGATCTGGAGTCAGACGCGCTACCGTTGCGCCACGAGGTCAGCTGTGGTGGCTCTGGAAAGCTTTAGGCTACTCCGGCGTCAATTCTTCAGCGGTTGCCCACAGATTGACCTGGTTGCCCTGATAGCCCTGTGCCAGCTTTGGCCGGCTCTCCCTATGCAAGTTTCGGCCGGTTAGCTCAGTTGGTTAGAGCGTGGTGCTAATAACGCCAAGGTCGCGGGTTCGATCCCCGTACGGGCCATTGCCCTTTTATTCCAACCGCGGTGGATTCATATGGCCGTCGGCGCTTGGCCTAGTTTTCTTTAACCTACTCAACGGATAGCAAAGATGCCTATTTCGCTAGTGGCGCAGCTTAATTATGTCCCAGCTTAATTATGTCCCACAACACCTCAAGGCTCCAAGATCCAGAACCATATCTGCTAAAGATTGTGGGAAAACAAAAAGTTAGCTGACGCCACAAGCCCTGGAGCCTCTCTGCACGCTTATGTTAGAACCCGAGGTAAGACATGTATTCTTCGGGAAAGAAAAACAACCCATAACGCCTTGCAAAGCACCTTCTGACCCTTGCAGGTTTTACATGCTTGATTCTTATTAATTTGAGGCTTTGCAACCCTCCACCCAATGCTATGAGCCCAGGAGTGGAGCTTCTTCCAGGCCTACGGCACATGCTCTTTGGGTTTGGCTGTTCACCCAGCCTTCTGAGGGTGATCGGGAGCCTGCGTGGGTGGGAGCCGGAATGGAATGATGGGACAACGCGGAGGGGCCAGAGGAGCCTGGCTTGGGTGGGTGACGATGAAAACCAACATGACCCCGACGTGATTTGAACACGCAACCTTCTGATCTGGAGTCAGACGCGCTACCGTTGAGCCACAAGGTCAGCTGTGGTGGCTCTGGAAAGCTTTAGGCTACTCCGGCGTCAATTCTTCAGCGGTTGCCCACAGATTGACCTGGTTGCCCTGATAGCCCTGTGCCAGCTTTGGCCGGCTCTCCCTATGCAAGTTTCGGCCGGTTAGCTCAGTTGGTTAGAGCGTGGTGCTAATAACGCCAAGGTCGCGGGTTCGATCCCTGTACGGGCCATTGCCCTTTTATTCCAACCGCGGTGGATTCCTATGGCCGTCGGCGCTTGGCCTAGTTTTCTTTAACCTACTCAACGGATAGCAAAGATGCCTATTTCGCTAGTGGCGCAGCTTAATTATGTCCCAGCTTAATTATGTCCCACAACACCTCAAGGCTCCAAGATCCAGAACCATATCTGCTAAAGATTGTGGGAAAACAAAAAGTTAGCTGACGCCACAAGCCCTGGAGCCCCTCTGCACGCTTATGTTAGAACCCGAGGTAAGACATGTATTCTTCGGGAAAGAAAAACAACCCATAACGCCTTGCAAAGCACCTTCTGACCCTTGCAGGTTTTACATGCTTGATTCTTATTAATTTGAGGCTTTGCAACCCTCCACCCAATGCTATGAGCCCAGGAGTGGAGCTTCTTCCAGGCCTACGGCACATGCTCTTTGGGTTTGGCTGTTCACCCAGCCTTCTGAGGGTGATCGGGAGCCTGCGTGGGTGGGAGCCGGAATGGAATGATGGGACAACGTGGAGGGGCCAGAGGAGCCTGGCTTGGGTGGGTGACGATGAAAACCAACATGACCCCGACGTGATTTGAACACACAACCTTCTGATCTGGAGTCAGACCCGCTACCGTTGCGCCACGAGATCAGCTGTGGTGGCTCTGGAAAGCTTTAGGCTACTCCGGCGTCAATTCTTCAGCGGTTGCCCACAGATTGACCTGGTTGCCCTGATAGCCCTGTGCCAGCTTTGGCCGGCTCTCCCTATGCAAGTTTTGGCCGGTTAGCTCAGTTGGTTAGAGCGTGGTGCTAATAACGCCAAGGTCGTGGGTTCGATCCCCGTACGGGCCATTGCCCTTTTATTCCAACCGCGGTGGATTCCTATGGCCGTCGGCGCTTGGCCTAGTTTTCTTTAACCTACTCAACGGATAGCAAAGATGCCTATTTCGCTAGTGGCGCAGCTTAATTATGTCCCAGTTTAATTATGTCCCACAACACCTCAAGGCTCCAAGATCCAGAACCATATCTGCTAAAGATTGTGGGAAAACAAAAAGTTAGCTGACGCCACAAGCCCTGGAGCCTCTCTGCACGCTTATGTTAGAACCCGAGGTAAGACATGTATTCTTCGGGAAAGAAAAACAACCCATAACGCCTTGCAAAGCACCTTCTGACCCTTGCAGGTTTTACATGCTTGATTCTTATTAATTTGAGGCTTTGCAACCCTCCACCCAATGCTATGAGCCCAGGAGTGGAGCTTCTTCCAGGCCTACGGCACATGCTCTTTGGGTTTGGCTGTTCACCCAGCCTTCTGAGGGTGATCGGGAGCCTGCGTGGGTGGGAGCCGGAATGGAATGATGGGACAACGCGGAGGGACCAGAGGAGCCTGGCTTGGGTGGGTGACGATGAAAACCAACATGCCCCCGACGTGATATGAACACGCAACCTTCTGATCTGGAGTCAGACGCGCTACCGTTGCGCCACGAGGTCAGCTGTGGTGGCTCTGGAAAGCGTTAGGCTACTCCGGCGTCAATTCTTCAGCGGTTGCCCACAGATTGACCTGGTTGCCCTGATAGCCCTGTGCCAGCTTTGGCCGGCTCTCCCTATGCAAGTTTCGGCCGGTTAGCTCAGTTGGTTAGAGCGTGGTGCTAATAACGCCAAGGTCGTGGGTTCCATCCCCGTACGGGCCATTGCCCTTTTATTCCATCCGCGGTGGATTCCTATGGCCGTCGGCGCTTGGCCTAGTTTTCTTTAACCTACTCAACGGATAGCAAAGATGCCTATTTCGCTAGTGGCGCAGCTTAATTATGTCCCAGCTTAATTATGTCCCACAACACCTCAAGGCTCCAAGATCCAGAACCATATCTGCTAAAGATTGTGGGAAAACAAAAAGTTAGCTGACGCCACAAGCCCTGGAGCCTCTCTGCACGCTTATGTTAGAACCCGAGGTAAGACATGTATTCTTCGGGAAAGAAAAACAACCCATAACGCCTTGCAAAGCACCTTCTGACCCTTGCAGGTTTTACATGCTTGATTCTTATTAATTTGAGGCTTTGCAACCCTCCACCCAATGCTATGAGCCCAGGAGTGGAGCTTCTTCCAGGCCTACGGCACATGCTCTTTGGGTTTGGCTGTTCACCCAGCCTTCTGAGGGTGATCGGGAGCCTGCGTGGGTGGGAGCCGGAATGGAATGATGGGACAACGCGGAGGGGCCAGAGGAGCCTGGCTTGGGTGGGTGACGATGAAAACCAACATGACCCCGACGTGATTTGAACACGCAACCTTCTGATCTGGAGTCAGACGCGCTACCGTTGCGCCACGAGGTCAGCTGTGGTGGCTCTGGAAAGCTTTAGGCTACTCCGGCGTCAATTCTTCAGCGGTTGCCCACAGATTGACCTGGTTGCCCTGATAGCCCTGTGCCAGCTTTGGCCGGCTCTCCCTATGCAAGTTTCGGCCGGTTAGCTCAGTTGGTTAGAGCGTGGTGCTAATAACGCCAAGGTCGCGGGGTCGATCCCCGTACGGGCCATTGCCCTTTTATTCCAACCGCGGTGGATTCCTATGGCCGTCGGCGCTTGGCCTAGTTTTCTTTAACCTACTCAACGGATAGCAAAGATGCCTATTTCGCTAGTGGCGCAGCTTAATTATGTCCCAGCTTAATCATGTCCCACAACACCTCAAGGCTCCAAGATCCAGAACCATATCTGCTAAAGATTGTGGGAAAACAAAAAGTTAGCTGACGCCACAAGCCCTGGAGCCTCTCTGCACGCTTATGTTAGAACCCGAGGTAAGACATGTATTCTTCGGGAAAGAAAAACAACCCATAACGCCTTGCAAAGCACCTTCTGACCCTTGCAGGTTTTACATGCTTGATTCTTATTAATTTGAGGCTTTGCAACCCTCCACCCAATGCTATGAGCCCAGGAGTGGAGCTTCTTCCAGGCCTACGGCACATGCTCTTTGGGTTTGGCTGTTCACCCAGCCTTCTGAGGGTGATCGGGAGCCTGCGTGGGTGGGAGCCGGAATGGAATGATGGGACAACGCAGAGGGGCCAGAGGAGCCTGGCTTGGGTGGGTGACGATGAAAACCAACATGACCCCGACGTGATTTGAACACGCAACCTTCTGATCTGGAGTCAGACGCGCTACCGTTGCGCCACGAGGTCAGCTGTGGTGGCTCTGGAAAGCTTTAGGCTACTCCGGCGTCAATTCTTCAGCGGTTGCCCACAGATTGACCTGGTTGCCCTGATAGCCCTGTGCCAGCCCTGTGCCAGCCCTGTGCCAGCCCTGTGCCAGCTTTGGCCGGCTCTCCCTATGCAAGTTTCGGCCGGTTAGCTCAGTTGGTTAGAGCGTGGTGCTAATAACGCCAAGGTCGCGGGTTCGATCCCCGTACGGGCCATTGCCCTTTTATTCCAACCGCGGTGGATTCCTATGGCCGTCGGTGCTTGGCCTAGTTTTCTTTAACCTACTCAACTGATAGCAAAGATGCCTATTTCGCTAGTGGCGCAGCTTAATTATGTCCCAGCTTAATTATGTCCCACAACACCTCAAGGCTCCAAGATCCAGAACCATATCTGCTAAAGATTGTGGGAAAACAAAAAGTTAGCTGACGCCACAAGCCCTGGAGCCCCTCTGCACGCTTATGTTAGAACCCGAGGTAAGACATGTATTCTTCGGGAAAGAAAAACAACCCATAACGCCTTGCAAAGCACCTTCTGACCCTTGCAGGTTTTACATGCTTGATTCTTATTAATTTGAGGCTTTGCAACCCTCCACCCAATGCTATGAGCCCAGGAGTGGAGCTTCTTCCAGGCCTACGGCACATGCTCTTTGGGTTTGGCTGTTCACCCAGCCTTCTGAGGGTGATCGGGAGCCTGCGTGGGTGGGAGCCGGAATGGAATGATGGGACAACGTGGAGGGGCCAGAGGAGCCTGGCTTGGGTGGGTGACGATGAAAACCAACATGACCCCGACGTGATTTGAACACACAACCTTCTGATCTGGAGTCAGACGCGCTACCGTTGCGCCACGAGATCAGCTGTGGTGGCTCTGGAAAGCTTTAGGCTACTCCGGCGTCAATTCTTCAGCGGTTGCCCACAGATTGACCTGGTTGCCCTGATAGCCCTGTGCCAGCTTTGGCCGGCTCTCCCTGTGCAAGTTTCGGCCGGTTAGCTCAGTTGGTTAGAGCGTGGTGCTAATAACGCCAAGGTCGTGGGTTCGATCCCCGTACGGGCCATTGCCCTTTTATTCCATCCGCGGTGGATTCCTATGGCCGTCGGCGCTTGGCCTAGTTTTCTTTAACCTACTCAACGGATAGCAAAGATGCCTATTTCGCTAGTGGCGCAGCTTAATTATGTCCCAGCTTAATTATGTCCCACAACACCTCAAGGCTCCAAGATCCAGAACCATATCTGCTAAAGATTGTGGGAAAACAAAAAGTTAGCTGACGCCACAAGCCCTGGAGCCTCTCTGCACGCTTATGTTAGAACCCGAGGTAAGACATGTATTCTTCGGGAAAGAAAAACAACCCATAACGCCTTGCAAAGCACCTTCTGACCCTTGCAGGTTTTACATGCTCGATTCTTATTAATTTGAGGCTTTGCAACCCTCCACCCAATGCTATGAGCCCAGGAGTGGAGCTTCTTCCAGGCCTAAGGCACATGCTCTTTGGGTTTGGCTGTTCACCCAGCCTTCTGAGGGTGATCGGGAGCCTGCGTGGCTGGGAGCCGGAATGGAATGATGGGACAACGCAGAGGGGCCAGAGGAGCCTGGCTTGGGTGGGTGACGATGAAAACCAACATGCCCCCGACGTGATTTGAACACGCAACCTTCTGATCTGGAGTCAGACGCGCTACCGTTGCGCCACGAGGTCAGCTGTGGTGGCTCTGGAAAGCTTTAGGCTACTCCGGCGTCAATTCTTCAGCGGTTGCCCACAGATTGACCTGGTTGCCCTGATAGCCCTGTGCCAGCTTTGGCCGGCTCTCCCTATGCAAGTTTCGGCCGGTTAGCTCAGTTGGTTAGAGCGTGGTGCTAATAATGCCAATGTCGCGGGTTCGATCCCCGTACGGGCCATTGCCCTTTTATTCCAACCGCGGTGGATTCCTATGGCCGTCGGCGCTTGGCCTAGTTTTCTTTAACCTACTCAACGGATAGCAAAGATGCCTATTTCGCTAGTGGCGCAGCTTAATTATGTCCCAGCTTAATTATGTCCCACAACACCTCAAGGCTCCAAGATCCAGAACCATATCTGCTAAAGATTGTGGGAAAACAAAAAGTTAGCTGACGCCACAAGCCCTGGAGCCTCTCTGCACGCTTATGTTAGAACCCGAGGTAAGACATGTATTCTTCGGGAAAGAAAAACAACCCATAACGCCTTGCAAAGCACCTTCTGACCCTTGCAGGTTTTACATGCTTGATTCTTATTAATTTGAGGCTTTGCAACCCTCCACCCAATGCTATGAGCCCAGGAGTGGAGCTTCTTCCAGGCCTACGGCACATGCTCTTTGGGTTTGGCTGTTCACCCAGCCTTCTGAGGGTGATCGGGAGCCTGCGTGGGTGGGAGCCGGAATGGAATGATGGGACAACGCGGAGGGGCCAGAGGAGCCTGGCTTGGGTGGGTGACGATGAAAACCAACATGACCCCGACGTGATTTGAACACGCAACCTTCTGATCTGGAGTCAGACGCGCTACCGTTGCGCCACGAGGTCAGCTGTGGTGGCTCTGGAAAGCTTTAGGCTACTCCGGCGTCAATTCTTCAGCGGTTGCCCACAGATTGACCTGGTTGCCCTGATAGCCCTGTGCCAGCTTTGGCCGGCTCTCCCTATGCAAGTTTCGGCCGGTTAGCTCAGTTGGTTAGAGCGTGGTGCTAATAATGCCAATGTCGCGGGTTCGATCCCCGTACGGGCCATTGCCCTTTTATTCCAACCGCGGTGGATTCCTATGGCCGTCGGCGCTTGGCCTAGTTTTCTTTAACCTACTCAACGGATAGCAAAGATGCCTATTTCGCTAGTGGCGCAGCTTAATTATGTCCCAGCTTAATTATGTCCCACAACACCTCAAGGCTCCAAGATCCAGAACCATATCTGCTAAAGATTGTGGGAAAACAAAAAGTTAGCTGACGCCACAAGCCCTGGAGCCTCTCTGCACGCTTATGTTAGAACCCGAGGTAAGACATGTATTCTTCGGGAAAGAAAAACAACCCATAACGCCTTGCAAAGCACCTTCTGACCCTTGCAGGTTTTACATGCTTGATTCTTATTAATTTGAGGCTTTGCAACCCTCCACCCAATGCTATGAGCCCAGGAGTGGAGCTTCTTCCAGGCCTACGGCACATGCTCTTTGGGTTTGGCTGTTCACCCAGCCTTCTGAGGGTGATCGGGAGCCTGCGTGGGTGGGAGCCGGAATGGAATGATGGGACAACGCGGAGGGGCCAGAGGAGCCTGGCTTGGGTGGGTGACGATGAAAACCAACATGACCCCGACGTGATTTGAACACGCAACCTTCTGATCTGGAGTCAGACGCGCTACCGTTGCGCCACGAGGTCAGCTGTGGTGGCTCTGGAAAGCTTTAGGCTACTCCGGCGTCAATTCTTCAGCGGTTGCCCACAGATTGACCTGGTTGCCCTGATAGCCCTGTGCCAGCTTTGGCCGGCTCTCCCTATGCAAGTTTCGGCCGGTTAGCTCAGTTGGTTAGAGCGTGGTGCTAATAACGCCAAGGTCGCGGGTTCGATCCCCGTACGGGCCATTGCCCTTTTATTCCAACCGCGGTGGATTCCTATGGCCGTCGGCGCTTGGCCTAGTTTTCTTTAACCTACTCAACGGATAGCAAAGATGCCTATTTCGCTAGTGGCGCAGCTTAATTATGTCCCAGCTTAATTATGTCCCACAACACCTCAAGGCTCCAAGATCCAGAACCATATCTGCTAAAGATTGTGGGAAAACAAAAAGTTAGCTGACGCCACAAGCCCTGGAGCCTCTCTGCACGCTTATGTTAGAACCCGAGGTAAGACATGTATTCTTCGGGAAAGAAAAACAACCCATAACGCCTTGCAAAGCACCTTCTGACCCTTGCAGGTTTTACATGCTTGATTCTTATTAATTTGAGGCTTTGCAACCCTCCACCCAATGCTATGAGCCCAGGAGTGGAGCTTCTTCCAGGCCTACGGCACATGCTCTTTGGGTTTGGCTGTTCACCCAGCCTTCTGAGGGTGATCGGGAGCCTGCGTGGGTGGGAGCCGGAATGGAATGATGGGACAACGCGGAGGGGCCAGAGGAGCCTGGCTTGGGTGGGTGACGATGAAAACCAACATGACCCCGACGTGATTTGAACACGCAACCTTCTGATCTGGAGTCAGACGCGCTACCGTTGCGCCACGAGGTCAGCTGTGGTGGCTCTGGAAAGCTTTAGGCTACTCCGGCGTCAATTCTTCAGCGGTTGCCCACAGATTGACCTGGTTGCCCTGATAGCCCTGTGCCAGCTTTGGCCGGCTCTCCCTATGCAAGTTTCGGCCGGTTAGCTCAGTTGGTTAGAGCGTGGTGCTAATAATGCCAATGTCGCGGGTTCGATCCCCGTACGGGCCATTGCCCTTTTATTCCAACCGCGGTGGATTCCTATGGCCGTCGGCGCTTGGCCTAGTTTTCTTTAACCTACTCAACGGATAGCAAAGATGCCTATTTCGCTAGTGGCGCAGCTTAATTATGTCCCAGCTTAATTATGTCCCACAACACCTCAAGGCTCCAAGATCCAGAACCATATCTGCTAAAGATTGTGGGAAAACAAAAAGTTAGCTGACGCCACAAGCCCTGGAGCCTCCCTGCACGCTTATGTTAGAACCCGAGGTAAGACATGTATTCTTCGGGAAAGAAAAACAACCCATAACGCCTTGCAAAGCACCTTCTGACCCTTGCAGGTTTTACATGCTTGATTCTTATTAATTTGAGGCTTTGCAACCCTCCACCCAATGCTATGAGCCCAGGAGTGGAGCTTCTTCCAGGCCTACGGCACATGCTCTTTGGGTTTGGCTGTTCACCCAGCCTTCTGAGGGTGATCGGGAGCCTGTGTGGGTGGGAGCCGGAATGGAATGATGGGACAACGCGGAGGGGCCAGAGGAGCCTGGCTTGGGTGGGTGACGATGAAAACCAACATGACCCCGACGTGATTTGAACACGCAACCTTCTGATCTGGAGTCAGACGCGCTACCGTTGCGCCACGAGGTCAGCTGTGGTGGCTCTGGAAAGCTTTAGGCTACTCCGGCGTCAATTCTTCAGCGGTTGCCCACAGATTGACCTGGTTGCCCTGATAGCCCTGTGCCAGCTTTGGCCGGCTCTCCCT
Source organism: Lithobates pipiens (assembly GCF_037356315.1). NCBI lineage: Eukaryota > Metazoa > Chordata > Amphibia > Anura > Ranidae > Lithobates > Lithobates pipiens. The sequence goes on along the minus strand of NW_027507903.1, from coordinate 609,572,206 downwards.
ATGCAAGTTTCGGCCGGTTAGCTCAGTTGGTTAGAGCGTGGTGCTAATAACGCCAAGGTCGCGGGTTCGATCCCCGTACGGGCCATTGCCCTTTTATTCCAACCGCGGTGGATTCCTATGGCCGTCGGCGCTTGGCCTAGTTTTCTTTAACCTACTCAACGGATAGCAAAGATGCCTATTTCGCTAGTGGCGCAGCTTAATTATGTCCCAGCTTAATCATGTCCCACAACACCTCAAGGCTCCAAGATCCAGAACCATATCTGCTAAAGATTGTGGGAAAACAAAAAGTTAGCTGACGCCACAAGCCCTGGAGCCTCTCTGCACGCTTATGTTAGAACCCGAGGTAAGACATGTATTCTTCGGGAAAGAAAAACAACCCATAACGCCTTGCAAAGCACCTTCTGACCCTTGCAGGTTTTACATGCTTGATTCTTATTAATTTGAGGCTTTGCAACCCTCCACCCAATGCTATGAGCCCAGGAGTGGAGCTTCTTCCAGGCCTACGGCACATGCTCTTTGGGTTTGGCTGTTCACCCAGCCTTCTGAGGGTGATCGGGAGCCTGCGTGGGTGGGAGCCGGAATGGAATGATGGGACAACGCAGAGGGGCCAGAGGAGCCTGGCTTGGGTGGGTGACGATGAAAACCAACATGACCCCGACGTGATTTGAACACGCAACCTTCTGATCTGGAGTCAGACGCGCTACCGTTGCGCCACGAGGTCAGCTGTGGTGGCTCTGGAAAGCTTTAGGCTACTCCGGCGTCAATTCTTCAGCGGTTGCCCACAGATTGACCTGGTTGCCCTGATAGCCCTGTGCCAGCCCTGTGCCAGCCCTGTGCCAGCCCTGTGCCAGCTTTGGCCGGCTCTCCCTATGCAAGTTTCGGCCGGTTAGCTCAGTTGGTTAGAGCGTGGTGCTAATAACGCCAAGGTCGCGGGTTCGATCCCCGTACGGGCCATTGCCCTTTTATTCCAACCGCGGTGGATTCCTATGGCCGTCGGTGCTTGGCCTAGTTTTCTTTAACCTACTCAACTGATAGCAAAGATGCCTATTTCGCTAGTGGCGCAGCTTAATTATGTCCCAGCTTAATTATGTCCCACAACACCTCAAGGCTCCAAGATCCAGAACCATATCTGCTAAAGATTGTGGGAAAACAAAAAGTTAGCTGACGCCACAAGCCCTGGAGCCCCTCTGCACGCTTATGTTAGAACCCGAGGTAAGACATGTATTCTTCGGGAAAGAAAAACAACCCATAACGCCTTGCAAAGCACCTTCTGACCCTTGCAGGTTTTACATGCTTGATTCTTATTAATTTGAGGCTTTGCAACCCTCCACCCAATGCTATGAGCCCAGGAGTGGAGCTTCTTCCAGGCCTACGGCACATGCTCTTTGGGTTTGGCTGTTCACCCAGCCTTCTGAGGGTGATCGGGAGCCTGCGTGGGTGGGAGCCGGAATGGAATGATGGGACAACGTGGAGGGGCCAGAGGAGCCTGGCTTGGGTGGGTGACGATGAAAACCAACATGCCCCCGACGTGATATGAACACGCAACCTTCTGATCTGGAGTCAGACGCGCTACCGTTGCGCCACGAGGTCAGCTGTGGTGGCTCTGGAAAGCTTTAGGCTACTCCGGCGTCAATTCTTCAGCGGTTGCCCACAGATTGACCTGGTTGCCCTGATAGCCCTGTGCCAGCTTTGGCCGGCTCTCCCTATGCAAGTTTCGGCCGGTTAGCTCAGTTGGTTAGAGCGTGGTGCTAATAACGCCAAGGTCGTGGGTTCGATCCCCGTACGGGCCATTGCCCTTTTATTCCATCCGCGGTGGATTCCTATGGCCGTCGGCGCTTGGCCTAGTTTTCTTTAACCTACTCAACGGATAGCAAAGATGCCTATTTCGCTAGTGGCGCAGCTTAATTATGTCCCAGCTTAATTATGTCCCACAACACCTCAAGGCTCCAAGATCCAGAACCATATCTGCTAAAGATTGTGGGAAAACAAAAAGTTAGCTGACGCCACAAGCCCTGGAGCCTCTCTGCACGCTTATGTTAGAACCCAAGGTAAGACATGTATTCTTCGGGAAAGAAAAACAACCCATAACGCCTTGCAAAGCACCTTCTGACCCTTGCAGGTTTTACATGCTTGATTCTTATTAATTTGAGGCTTTGCAACCCTCCACCCAATGCTATGAGCCCAGGAGTGGAGCTTCTTCCAGGCCTACGGCACATGCTCTTTGGGTTTGGCTGTTCACCCAGCCTTCTGAGGGTGATCGGGAGCCTGCGTGGGTGGGAGCCGGAATGGAATGATGGGACAACGCGGAGGGGCCAGAGGAGCCTGGCTTGGGTGGGTGACGATGAAAACCAACATGACCCCGACGTGATTTGAACACGCAACCTTCTGATCTGGAGTCAGACGCGCTACCGTTGCGCCACGAGGTCAGCTGTGGTGGCTCTGGAAAGCTTTAGGCTACTCCGGCGTCAATTCTTCAGCGGTTGCCCACAGATTGACCTGGTTGCCCTGATAGCCCTGTGCCAGCTTTGGCCGGCTCTCCCTATGCAAGTTTCGGCCGGTTAGCTCAGTTGGTTAGAGCGTGGTGCTAATAACGCCAAGGTCGCGGGTTCGATCCCCGTACGGGCCATTGCCCTTTTATTCCAACCGCGGTGGATTCCTATGGCCGTCGGCGCTTGGCCTAGTTTTCTTTAACCTACTCAACGGATAGCAAAGATGCCTATTTCGCTAGTGGCGCAGCTTAATTATGTCCCAGCTTAATCATGTCCCACAACACCTCAAGGCTCCAAGATCCAGAACCATATCTGCTAAAGATTGTGGGAAAACAAAAAGTTAGCTGACGCCACAAGCCCTGGAGCCTCTCTGCACGCTTATGTTAGAACCCGAGGTAAGACATGTATTCTTCGGGAAAGAAAAACAACCCATAACGCCTTGCAAAGCACCTTCTGACCCTTGCAGGTTTTACATGCTTGATTCTTATTAATTTGAGGCTTTGCAACCCTCCACCCAATGCTATGAGCCCAGGAGTGGAGCTTCTTCCAGGCCTACGGCACATGCTCTTTGGGTTTGGCTGTTCACCCAGCCTTCTGAGGGTGATCGGGAGCCTGCGTGGGTGGGAGCCGGAATGGAATGATGGGACAACGCAGAGGGGCCAGAGGAGCCTGGCTTGGGTGGGTGACGATGAAAACCAACATGACCCCGACGTGATTTGAACACGCAACCTTCTGATCTGGAGTCAGACGCGCTACCGTTGCGCCACGAGGTCAGCTGTGGTGGCTCTGGAAAGCTTTAGGCTACTCCGGCGTCAATTCTTCAGCGGTTGCCCACAGATTGACCTGGTTGCCCTGATAGCCCTGTGCCAGCTTTGGCCGGCTCTCCCTATGCAAGTTTCGGCCGGTTAGCTCAGTTGGTTAGAGCGTGGTGCTAATAATGCCAATGTCGTGGGTTCGATCCCCGTACGGGCCATTGCCCTTTTATTCCAACCGCGGTGGATTCCTATGGCCGTCGGCGCTTGGCCTAGTTTTCTTTAACCTACTCAACGGATAGCAAAGATGCCTATTTCGCTAGTGGCGCAGCTTAATTATGTCCCAGCTTAATTATGTCCCACAACACCTCAAGGCTCCAAGATCCAGAACCATATCTGCTAAAGATTGTGGGAAAACAAAAAGTTAGCTGACGCCACAAGCCCTGGAGCCTCTCTGCACGCTTATGTTAGAACCCGAGGTAAGACATGTATTCTTCGGGAAAGAAAAACAACCCATAACGCCTTGCAAAGCACCTTCTGACCCTTGCAGGTTTTACATGCTTGATTCTTATTAATTTGAGGCTTTGCAACCCTCCACCCAATGCTATGAGCCCAGGAGTGGAGCTTCTTCCAGGCCTACGGCACATGCTCTTTGGGTTTGGCTGTTCACCCAGCCTTCTGAGGGTGATCGGGAGCCTGCGTGGGTGGGAGCCGGAATGGAATGATGGGACAACGCGGAGGGGCCAGAGGAGCCTGGCTTGGGTGGGTGACGATGAAAACCAACATGACCCCGACGTGATTTGAACACGCAACCTTCTGATCTGGAGTCAGACGCGCTACCGTTGCGCCACGAGGTCAGCTGTGGTGGCTCTGGAAAGCTTTAGGCTACTCCGGCGTCAATTCTTCAGCGGTTGCCCACAGATTGACCTGGTTGCCCTGATAGCCCTGTGCCAGCTTTGGCCGGCTCTCCCTATGCAAGTTTCGGCCGGTTAGCTCAGTTGGTTAGAGCGTGGTGCTAATAACGCCAAGGTCGCGGGTTCGATCCCCGTACGGGCCATTGCCCTTTTATTCCAACCGCGGTGGATTCCTATGGCCGTCGGCGCTTGGCCTAGTTTTCTTTAACCTACTCAACGGATAGCAAAGATGCCTATTTCGCTAGTGGCGCAGCTTAATTATGTCCCAGCTTAATTATGTCCCACAACACCTCAAGGCTCCAAGATCCAGAACCATATCTGCTAAAGATTGTGGGAAAACAAAAAGTTAGCTGACGCCACAAGCCCTGGAGCCTCTCTGCACGCTTATGTTAGAACCCGAGGTAAGACATGTATTCTTCGGGAAAGAAAAACAACCCATAACGCCTTGCAAAGCACCTTCTGACCCTTGCAGGTTTTACATGCTTGATTCTTATTAATTTGAGGCTTTGCAACCCTCCACCCAATGCTATGAGCCCAGGAGTGGAGCTTCTTCCAGGCCTACGGCACATGCTCTTTGGGTTTGGCTGTTCACCCAGCCTTCTGAGGGTGATCGGGAGCCTGCGTGGGTGGGAGCCGGAATGGAATGATGGGACAACGCGGAGGGGCCAGAGGAGCCTGGCTTGGGTGGGTGACGATGAAAACCAACATGACCCCGACGTGATTTGAACACGCAACCTTCTGATCTGGAGTCAGACGCGCTACCGTTGCGCCACGAGGTCAGCTGTGGTGGCTCTGGAAAGCTTTAGGCTACTCCGGCGTCAATTCTTCAGCGGTTGCCCACAGATTGACCTGGTTGCCCTGATAGCCCTGTGCCAGCTTTGGCCGGCTCTCCCTATGCAAGTTTCGGCCGGTTAGCTCAGTTGGTTAGAGCGTGGTGCTAATAATGCCAATGTCGCGGGTTCGATCCCCGTACGGGCCATTGCCCTTTTATTCCAACCGCGGTGGATTCCTATGGCCGTCGGCGCTTGGCCTAGTTTTCTTTAACCTACTCAACGGATAGCAAAGATGCCTATTTCGCTAGTGGCGCAGCTTAATTATGTCCCAGCTTAATTATGTCCCACAACACCTCAAGGCTCCAAGATCCAGAACCATATCTGCTAAAGATTGTGGGAAAACAAAAAGTTAGCTGACGCCACAAGCCCTGGAGCCTCCCTGCACGCTTATGTTAGAACCCGAGGTAAGACATGTATTCTTCGGGAAAGAAAAACAACCCATAACGCCTTGCAAAGCACCTTCTGACCCTTGCAGGTTTTACATGCTTGATTCTTATTAATTTGAGGCTTTGCAACCCTCCACCCAATGCTATGAGCCCAGGAGTGGAGCTTCTTCCAGGCCTACGGCACATGCTCTTTGGGTTTGGCTGTTCACCCAGCCTTCTGAGGGTGATCGGGAGCCTGCGTGGGTGGGAGCCGGAATGGAATGATGGGACAACGCGGAGGGGCCAGAGGAGCCTGGCTTGGGTGGGTGACGATGAAAACCAACATGACCCCGACGTGATTTGAACACGCAACCTTCTGATCTGGAGTCAGACGCGCTACCGTTGCGCCACGAGGTCAGCTGTGGTGGCTCTGGAAAGCTTTAGGCTACTCCGGCGTCAATTCTTCAGCGGTTGCCCACAGATTGACCTGGTTGCCCTGATAGCCCTGTGCCAGCTTTGGCCGGCTCTCCCTATGCAAGTTTCGGCCGGTTAGCTCAGTTGGTTAGAGCGTGGTGCTAATAATGCCAATGTCGCGGGTTCGATCCCCGTACGGGCCATTGCCCTTTTATTCCAACCGCGGTGGATTCCTATGGCCGTCGGCGCTTGGCCTAGTTTTCTTTAACCTACTCAACGGATAGCAAAGATGCCTATTTCGCTAGTGGCGCAGCTTAATTATGTCCCAGCTTAATTATGTCCCACAACACCTCAAGGCTCCAAGATCCAGAACCATATCTGCTAAAGATTGTGGGAAAACAAAAAGTTAGCTGACGCCACAAGCCCTGGAGCCTCTCTGCACGCTTATGTTAGAACCCGAGGTAAGACATGTATTCTTCGGGAAAGAAAAACAACCCATAACGCCTTGCAAAGCACCTTCTGACCCTTGCAGGTTTTACATGCTTGATTCTTATTAATTTGAGGCTTTGCAACCCTCCACCCAATGCTATGAGCCCAGGAGTGGAGCTTCTTCCAGGCCTACGGCACATGCTCTTTGGGTTTGGCTGTTCACCCAGCCTTCTGAGGGTGATCGGGAGCCTGCGTGGGTGGGAGCCGGAATGGAATGATGGGACAACGCGGAGGGGCCAGAGGAGCCTGGCTTGGGTGGGTGACGATGAAAACCAACATGACCCCGACGTGATTTGAACACGCAACCTTCTGATCTGGAGTCAGACGCGCTACCGTTGCGCCACGAGGTCAGCTGTGGTGGCTCTGGAAAGCTTTAGGCTACTCCGGCGTCAATTCTTCAGCGGTTGCCCACAGATTGACCTGGTTGCCCTGATAGCCCTGTGCCAGCTTTGGCCGGATCTCCCTATGCAAGTTTCGGCCGGTTAGCTCAGTTGGTTAGAGCGTGGTGCTAATAACGCCAAGGTCGCGGGTTCGATCCCCGTACGGGCCATTACCCTTTTATTCCAACCGCGGTGGATTCCTATGGCCGTCGGCGCTTGGCCTAGTTTTCTTTAACCTACTCAACGGATAGCAAAGATGCCTATTTCGCTAGTGGCGCAGCTTAATTATGTCCCAGCTTAATTATGTCCCACAGCACCTCAAGGCTCCAAGATTCAGAACCATATCTGCTAAAGATTGTGGGAAAACAAAAAGTTAGCTGACGCCACAAGCCCTGGAGCCTCTCTGCACGCTTATGTTAGAACCCGAGGTAAGACATGTTTTTTTCGGGAAAGAAAAACAACCCATAACGCCTTGCAAAGCACCTTCTGACCCTTGCAGGTTTTACATGCTTGATTCTTATTAATTTGAGGCTTTGCAACCCTCCACCCAATGCTATGAGCCCAGGAGTGGAGCTTCTTCCAGGCCTACGGCACATGCTCTTTGGGTTTGGCTGTTCACCCAGCCTTCTGAGGGTGATCGGGAGCCTGCGTGGGTGGGAGCCGGAATGGAATGATGGGACAATGCGGAGGGGCCAGAGGAGCCTGGCTTGAGTGGGTGACGATGAAAACCAACATGACCCCGATGTGATTTGAACACGCAACCTTCTGATCTGGAGTCAGACGCGCTACCGTTGCGCCACAAGGTCAGCTGTGGTGGGTCTGGAAAGCTTTAGGCTACTCCGGCGTCAATTCTTCAGCGGTTGCCCACAGATTGACCTTGTTGCCCTGATAGCCCTGATAGCCCTGTGCCAGCCCTGTGCCAGCCCTGTGCCAGCTTTGGCCGGCTCTCCCTATGCAAGTTTCGGCCGGTTAGCTCAGTTGGTTAGAGCGTGGTGCTAATAACGCCAAGGTCGCGGGTTCGATCCCCGTACGGGCCATTGCCCTTTTATTCCAACCGCGGTGGATTCCTATGGCCGTCGGCGCTTGGCCTAGTTTTCTTTAACCTACTCAACGGATAGCAAAGATGCCTATTTCGCTAGTGGCGCAGCTTAATTATGTCCCAGCTTAATTATGTCCCACAACACCTCAAGGCTCCAAGATCCAGAACCATATCTGCTAAAGATTGTGGGAAAACAAAAAGTTAGCTGACGCCACAAGCCCTGGAGCCTCTCTGCACGCTTATGTTAGAACCCGAGGTAAGACATGTATTCTTCGGGAAAGAAAAACAACCCATAACGCCTTGCAAAGCACCTTCTGACTCTTGCAGGTTTTACATGCTTGATTCTTATTAATTTGAGGCTTTGCAACCCTCCACCCAATGCTATGAGCCCAGGAGTGGAGCTTCTATCAGGCCTACGGCACCATGCTCTTTGGGTTTGGCTGTTCACCCAGCCTTCTGAGGGTGATCGGGAGCCGGAATGGAATGATGGGACAACGCGGAGGGGCCAGAGGAGCCTGGCTTGGGTGGGTGACGATGAAAACCAACATGACCCCGACGTGATATGAACACGCAACCTTCTGATCTGGAGTCAGACGCGCTACCGTTGCGCCACGAGGTCAGCTGTGGTGGCTCTGGAAAGCTATAGGCTACTCCGGCGTCAATTCTTCAGCGGTTGCCCACAGATTGACCTGGTTGCCCTGATAGCCCTGTGCCAGCTTTGGCCGGCTCTCCATATGCAAGTTTCGGCTGGTTAGCTCAGTTGGTTAGAGCGTGGTGCTAATAACGCCAAGGTCGCGGGTTCGATCCCCGTACGGGCCATTGCCCTTTTATTCCAACCGCGGTGGATTCCTATGGCCGTCGGCGCTTGGCCTAGTTTTCTTTAACCTACTCAACGGATAGCAAAGATGCCTATTTCGCTAGTGGCGCAGCTTAATTATGTCCCAGCTTAATTATGTCCCACAACACCTCAAGGCTCCAAGATCCAGAACCATATCTGCTAAAGATTGTGGGAAAACAAAAAGTTAGCTGACGCCACAAGCCCTGGAGCCTCTCTGCACGCTTATGTTAGAACCCGAGGTAAGACATGTATTCTTCGGGAAAGAAAAACAACCCATAACGCCTTGCAAAGCACCTTCTGACCCTTGCAGGTTTTACATGCTTGATTCTTATTAATTTGAGGCTTTGCAACCCTCCACCCAATGCTATGAGCCCAGGAGTGGAGCTTCTTCCAGGCCTACGGCACATGCTTTTTGGGTTTGGCTGTTCACCCAGCCTTCTGAGGGTGATCGGGAGCCTGCGTGGGTGGGAGCCGGAATGGAATGATGGGACAACGCGGAGGGGCCAGAGGAGCCTGGCTTGGGTGGGTGACGATGAAAACCAACATGACCCCGACGTGATTTGAACACGCAACCTTCTGATCTGGAGTCAGACGCGCTACCGTTGCGCCACGAGGTCAGCTGTGGTGGCTCTGGAAAGCTTTAGGCTACTCCAGCGTCAATTCTTCAGCGGTTGCCCACAGATTGACCTGGTTGCCCTGATAGCCCTGTGCCAGCTTTGGCCGGCTCTCCCTATGCAAGTTTCGGCCGGTTAGCTCAGTTGGTTAGAGCGTGGTGCTAATAACGCCAAGGTCGCGGGTTCGATCCCCGTATGGGCCATTGCCCTTTTATTCCAACCGCGGTGGATTCCTATGGCCGTCGGCGCTTGGCCTAGTTTTCTTTAACCTACTCAACGGATAGCAAAGATGCCTATTTCGCTAGTGGCGCAGCTTAATTATGTCCCAGCTTAATTATGTCCCACAACACCTCAAGGCTCCAAGATCCAGAACCATATCTGCTAAAGATTGTGGGAAAACAAAAAGTTAGCTGACGCCACAAGCCCTGGAGCCTCTCTGCACGCTTATGTTAGAACCCGAGGTAAGACATGTATTCTTCGGGAAAGAAAAACAACCCATAACGCCTTGCAAAGCACCTTCTGACCCTTGCAGGTTTTACATGCTTGATTCTTATTAATTTGAGGCTTTGCAACCCTCCACCCAATGCTATGAGCCCAGGAGTGGAGCTTCTTCCAGGCCTGCGGCACATGCTCTTTGGGTTTGGCTGTTCACCCAGCCTTCTGAGGGTGATCGGGAGCCTGCGTGGGTGGGAGCCGGAATGGAATGATGGGACAACGCGGAGGGGCCAGAGGAGCCTGGCTTGGGTGGGTGACGATGAAAACCAACATGACCCCGACGTGATTTGAACACGCAACCTTCTGATCTGGAGTCAGACGCGCTACCGTTGCGCCACGAGGTCAGCTTTGGTGGCTCTGGAAAGCTTTAGGCTACTCCGGCGTCAATTCTTCAGCGGTTGCCCACAGATTGACCTGGTTGCCCTGATAGCCCTGTGCCAGCTTTGGCCGGCTCTCCCTATGCAAGTTTCGGCCGGTTAGCTCAGTTGGTTAGAGCGTGGTGCTAATAACGCCAAGGTCGCGGGTTCGATCCCCGTACGGGCCATTGCCCTTTTTTTCCAACCGCGGTGGATTCCTATGGCCGTCGGCGCTTGGCCTAGTTTTCTTTAACCTACTCAACGGATAGCAAAGATGCCTATTTCGCTAGTGGCGCAGCTTAATTATGTCCCAGCTTAATTATGTCCCACAACACCTCAAGGCTCCAAGATCCAGAACCATATCTGCTAAAGATTGTGGGAAAACAAAAAGTTAGCTGACGCCACAAGCCCTGGAGCCTCTCTGCACGCTTATGTTAGAACCCGAGGTAAGACATGTATTCTTCGGGAAAGAAAAACAACCCATAACGCCTTGCAAAGCACCTTCTGACCCTTGCAGGTTTTACATGCTTGATTCTTATTAATTTGAGGCTTTGCAACCCTCCACCCAATGCTATGAGCCCAGGAGTGGAGCTTCTTCCAGGCCTACGGCACATGCTCTTTGGGTTTGGCTGTTCACCCAGCCTTCTGAGGGTGATCGGGAGCCTGCGTGGGTGGGAGCCGGAATGGAATGAT
>NW_027507903.1:609554035-609556535 GCF_037356315.1 Lithobates pipiens | reverse complement strand
CCTGCGTGGGTGGGAGCCGGAATGGAATGATGGGACAACGCGGAGGGGCCAGAGGAGCCTGGCTTGGGTGGGTGACGATGAAAACCAACATGACCCCGACGTGATTTGAACACGCAACCTTCTGATCTGGAGTCAGACGCGCTACCGTTGCGCCTCGAGGTCAGCTGTGGTGGCTCTGGAAAGCTTTAGGCTACTCCGGCGTCAATTCTTCAGCGGTTGCCCACAGATTGACCTGGTTGCCCTGATAGCCCTGTGCCAGCTTTGGCCGGCTCTCCCTATGCAAGTTTCGGCCGGTTAGCTCAGTTGGTTAGAGCGTGGTGCTAATAACGCCAAGGTTGCGGGTTCGATCCCCGTACGGGCCATTGCCCTTTTATTCCAACCGCGGTGGATTCCTATGGCCGTCGGCGCTTGGCCTAGTTTTCTTTAACCTACTCAACGGATAGCAAAGATGCCTATTTCGCTAGTGGCGCAGCTTAATTATGTCCCAGCTTAATTATGTCCCACAACACCTCAAGGCTCCAAGATCCAGAACCATATCTGCTAAAGATTGTGGGAAAACAAAAAGTTAGCTGACGCCACAAGCCCTGGAGCCTCTCTGCACGCTTATGTTAGAACCCGAGGTAAGACATGTATTCTTCGGGAAAGAAAAACAACCCATAACGCCTTGCAAAGCACCTTCTGACCCTTGCAGGTTTTACATGCTTGATTCTTATTAATTTGAGGCTTTGCAACCCTCCACCCAATGCTATGAGCCCAGGAGTGGAGCTTCTTCCAGGCCTACGGCACATGCTCTTTGGGTTTGGCTGTTCACCCAGCCTTCTGAGGGTGATCGGGAGCCTGCGTGGGTGGGAGCCGGAATGGAATGATGGGACAACGCGGAGGGGCCAGAGGAGCCTGGCTTGGGTGGGTGACGATGAAAACCAACATGACCCCGACGTGATTTGAACACGCAACCTTCTGATCTGGAGTCAGACGCGCTACCGTTGCGCCACGAGGTCAGCTGTGGTGGCTCTGGAAAGCTTTAGGCTACTCCGGCGTCAATTCTTCAGCGGTTGCCCACAGATTGACCTGGTTGCCCTGATAGCCCTGTGCCAGCTTTGGCCGGCTCTCCCTATGCAAGTTTCGGCCGGTTAGCTCAGTTGGTTAGAGCGTGGTGCTAATAACGCCAAGGTCGCGGGTTCGATCCCCGTACGGGCCATTGCCCTTTTATTCCAACCGCGGTGGATTCCTATGGCCGTCGGCGCTTGGCCTAGTTTTCTTTAACCTACTCAACGGATAGCAAAGATGCCTATTTCGCTAGTGGCGCAGCTTAATTATGTCCCAGCTTAATTATGTCCGACAACACCTCAAGGCTCCAAGATCCAGAACCATATCTGCTAAAGATTGTGGGAAAACAAAAAGTTAGCTGACGCCACAAGCCCTGGAGCCTCTCTGCACGCTTATGTTAGAACCCGAGGTAAGACATGTATTCTTCGGGAAAGAAAAACAACCCATAACGCCTTGCAAAGCACCTTCTGACCCTTGCAGGTTTTACATGCTTGATTCTTATTAATTTGAGGCTTTGCAACCCTCCACCCAATGCTATGAGCCCAGGAGTGGAGCTTCTTCCAGGCCTACGGCACATGCTCTTTGGGTTTGGCTTTTCACCCAGCCTTCTGAGGGTGATCGGGAGCCTGCGTGGGTGGGAGCCGGAATGGAATGATGGGACAACGCGGAGGGGCCAGAGGAGCCTGGCTTGGGTGGGTGACGATGAAAACCAACATGACCCCGACGTGATTTGAACACACAACCTTCTGATCTGGAGTCAGACGCGCTACCGTTGCGCCACGAGGTCCGCTGTGGTGGCTCTGGAAAGCTTTAGGCTACTCCGGCGTCAATTCTTCAGCGGTTGCCCACAGATTGACCTGGTTGCCCTGATAGCCCTGTGCCAGCTTTGGCCGGCTCTCCCTATGCAAGTTTCGGCCGGTTAGCTCAGTTAGTTAGAGCGTGGTGCTAATAATGCCAAGGTCGCGGGTTCGATCCCCGTACGGGCCATTGCCCTTTTATTCCAACCGCGGTGGATTCCTATGGCCGTCGGCGCTTGGCCTAGTTTTCTTTAACCTACTCAACGGATAGCAAAGATGCCTATTTCGCTAGTGGCGCAGCTTAATTATGTCCCAGCTTAATTATGTCCCACAACACCTCAAGGCTCCAAGATCCAGAACCATATCTGCTAAAGATTGTGGGAAAACAAAAAGTTAGCTGACGCCACAAGCCCTGGAGCCTCTCTGCACGCTTATGTTAGAACCCGAGGTAAGACATGTATTCTTCGGGAAAGAAAAACAACCCATAACGCCTTGCAAAGCACCTTCTGACCCTTGCAGGTTTTACATGCTTGATTCTTATTAATTTGAGGCTTTGCAACCCTCCACCCAATGCTATGAGCCCAGGAGTGGAGCCTCTTCCAGGCCTACGGCACATGCTCTTTGGGTTTGGCTGTTCACCCAGCCTTCTGAGGGTG